>NW_026532857.1:0-6492 GCF_026283585.1 Hylaeus volcanicus | reverse complement strand
ACGCGCATGTAGTCGGTGAATTATCCTAGAAAATCAATCTCACACGTATTTCATAGTTTCATATCGGATTTTGCTATTTCTGAGTATTATAACTCCGTGGTTATTGTGAATTCCGTATTTTATATTATAATAAATTCCGTTATTATATATTATAATAAATTCTGTTTATCTCCGCGCACGCGGCTTCGTATTATTCAGCGGCATTACTTGTAAATTCCGTTCGTCTCCGTGCACGTGGTTTCGTGTTACGTAATCGCGTGTAAATTCAGTTAATTCTCGGTGCTGTTACGTCCTACCCTTACACATACATATATATTTATATATACGTACATGTATTCTCGGTGCCATCCTAGAACTCGCCAATATCGGCAATGTCGCCTATTTTAGACCACCGTCTGGTCTACGGACCGTTATAATTCATAATTAACCATTATTGTTCTCCCGCGCGCGCACGTGGTGTCGCGCATTACGCCGATTGTAATTTCGGCTATCTCCGACCATAGTTTGTGCTAGTTTGACATCGTCTTTATTGCGACAACCGCTAATCATTAGTTTCTACGAATTTCTAATTACTCATAGTTAAATATTAGTACCTATCTAGTCAAAACCGCGTCTCAGACGTATATTATATTATTTAGATTTAAGGATCGTTATTGTTATTGCGACGAGTAAAGTAGCGGGGAATCGCCCCAGGTTTTTTTATATAAATTTCACATAAGTGCCAAGAGCACGTGATTATTAGTATTAGGACGAATTGTAGAGTATCAGGGAATCGCCCCAAGTTTCTTATATATGTCACGTCCCAATTTGAATTAATGACTAATTCAAACAGCACGGCAAACGCGTTCGATTTTTACACATTTAGGGCATGTGCGGGACCTCTGAGCTTGCTACTTTTGGTTATTCCATTCTTACACATATGAAATTTAATTTATTACTTACCTTATTCGTTGTTTCAGTTTCAATTGTCCTCGTGGATCTCTCGAGGCAAAGGAGGCTGGACGGCTACGTGGAGTCTGGTAATCGCACTCGAAAAGGATCAATCTCCAACGGGGTCGAATTATCTCCTCGATGAAGATGATGTCGTCGTCGATGTTGCCCTCTGGATGGTGTACAGGAGTTGGCCTGAAGAGAGCCGCAACCAGGTGTTCATATGCCTCGGCCAGTGGAATGACTTCGGAGGGAGCATGAGGCTGGACGCACGCTTTCCTGGCACTGGGGCAGTTGGTCGAGGTCACCATGCCTCTTCCACAAACCTCCAGGTCGGGTCAAAAACCACGACCTAGTTGATATTCCCTTACACCAGGGTGGCGCTTCGGCGTCCTCCTGGGAGGGGAATTTCGGCGAAGTCGGCGGGCTGCGTCCGGTCAAGTCCACTCACCGCACCTCCTCGTGGTGCTCCTGGGTCTCCGCTTCAGGAGTCGGCGCTCGCTTGCGAGAACCGACTTGCTGGATGCGGAGGGCGAACGCGGTGAGCTGGCATCTGGCGGATCCTCTGTTGACGACATGGCAAGTTTGGAGGCATGGGTACGGCGCCCACCCGTAATGGGATGCTTTGAAAATGAACATGGACAACCGAGGATTAAGCGTTTACGGTGCAGAGGGCGTCGGATCCCTCAGTACCGGCGCGGTGAGGAGTAGTCGACCAGGCTCCCCCGCGTCGTTATCTTACGACTGGGAGAACCCCGGGGTGGACCACCAGGCCCCCGGGTTCAGCAATGCGCCTGGTGAAGAGACGTCTATAGCGGGGACCTCCTCCGCTGCGGCGTCTTCCGGCGTCAGGGTGCGCGAGGACGTGCTTCTCGCGCAGCCCGTCGTCCGGTTGGAGAGGGTGGAGGGGCGGGAGCTCCGCTCCGGCCGCCTCCTGGCGACTGCAGACGCGTCCGGCACCGGCGCTGACTCCGACGGGTCAGACAGCTCGGTGTGGTCGGCGCGCTCCCTGCAGTCGCCGCTAAGGAGGAAGCGAGGTCGATCCCCTACTGCTGGGGATTGTGTCGGCCTCGCCGACGCTAAGCGAAAGCCTAGCGAGAGGGATCAGCGCATGGCGATGGACGTCGCAGACCATTTAGTCCTGCAAGCCCCTCAAGGACGAAGAGGAGCTGGCGGCGGAGATGCGCCACGCGCCGACCGCCGAACTGGGCTCACGGATTTTCGAGAGCTCGGAGGCGGTCCTGAGGGTTGCGAAATGCTCCAACAACCTTCAGGGGCCGATGGTGCGCCAGCTGCGGATTGCAGCGGCCACCATCAGACACGCTGCCGTCGAACAGGAGAAGCGTGTCAAGACCTCGGCCCGGGAGGTGGAGCTGGAGCGGACGGTCGCCGAGCTCAGGGCCCGCGTGACCGAGCTGGAAGCCCGGCTTGCGCGGGGTCCGGTCGCGCCTGCCGCGGTGCCGTCGGTGCCGCCGCCCGTCGATCCGGCGGTATCGGTGCCGGTGCCCCCATCGCGGCCGAGTGCGTCCTCGATGGCGAGGTCGAGTCGGCCTGCTGCCTAAAGGCTTGCGCCCGCCGGTCCGTCGCGGAAGCCTGCGATGGGCGGCGCGACCCTCGCGCCGGGCGTGGACGTCGAGGGCCTCATCCGTCGCCTCTGCGGCGAGATGGAGGTGCGCCTCGCGGCGCGCCTGGGGGCGGTCTCGCTGGTGGCCGCCACGAGCGGGGCTCCGCAGCGGGTGCCGCGGGCCGCGCCCTCCTGCGGGTCCCTCCCAACCTGGCCCCTCGGCGGTGGGGAGCCGCCCCGGGACAGTCAGCGGGGAGCACACGAAAAAGAAGAGAGGCAGGAAGAGGAGCGGGAAGAAGCAAGCGGGTGGCGCCGCTGCCGATCCTGCTCCGGCCTTGCCGGGCCGAGACCGGCCCCGTGCCGCGCCTGCCTCGGCTGCGTCCCGGGCGAGGCCTCCGCCTGCGCCTGTCGCGCCCTCACTGACCCGTCCGGCCCCTGAAACATGGTCGAAGGTGCTCGGACGCGAGGAGAGGCGTGCGGGGGCGGCACGCTCTCGCTCTCGCGGGGCGCGGCCGGCTGGAGCTACAGACGGGCCGCGGGTTCGTCCGGCGCGTGCGCCGAAGAGGGCGGCGGTATCCCTCACCGTCGCCCTGGGCAGCGCCATGACCTATTCAGAGGTAATGACAAAGGCGGTCGCTGGCGTGCGGTTACGGAATGTCGGGGTAACCGGCATCCGGTACCGCAAGGGGCAGATCGGGTCCTCCATTTTGGAGATCCCGGGACCGGACAGCGCTGCCGGACACTCCTCGAGTGTGTGCCACGCCGTGTCCACCTCCTCGTCACAGTGGTGACACTGCGGTGTCGGCTCCCGCCCCATCCGATGCAGATACTCTCCAAAGCATTCATGCCCGGAGAGCACCTGCGTGAGGCGGAAGGTCAACCTTCCCCGCATCCTGCACCATATATCAAATATGGGCATCCCATATGTACCTCCTCAGCCGCGAGTTCCACCCCCGGAGGGCGGCGGGCGGAGCAGGCGATCGTGAACATGGCCGCCCGCTCCACCGCCGCCAGATGGAAGGGCGGTATCACGGCGAGGAAGCCCGCCGCCTCGGCAGAGATGGTACGGTATCCCCGTATGGCCCGCAGGGCGAGCCGGCGCCGCACTCTTTCGAAGAGTGCCTGGTTGCGCCGGCTGCCCTCGAGCGAGCGATGCCATACGGGGGCCCCGTAAATGGCTATCGACCGCACCACCTCCGCAATATGTCCACTGCCTGGCCGAGTTAGGTGTGGGGTTGGCGGTCGCCGCGGAGCCATACCGCGTCACCGACCGCCCGAACTGGGTGGCCGACGCGTTGGGCTCCGTGGTGATAGTGGGCGGCGACACCGCGGCCCTCCGCGTGTTCGCCCGCGGCGACGGGTTCGTCGGGGCGGAGTGCGGCGGCCTGGACCTGATCGGCGTCTACGCCCCTCCGAGTGGCCCCCTCGCGGCGTTCGAGTGGCTGCTGGACGGGGTCCAGGACGCATTGTCCCGCTCTCCAGTAGCCCGAACGCTCGTGCTGGGCGACATCAACGCCAAGTCCACGGCGTGGGGTGGCCCAGCAACGGACTCGAGGGGTCGGGCAGTGCTGGAGTGGGCGACGAGCACGGACCCCCGGCTGCTTAACCGGGGGTCCGTGAGCACGTGCGTGCGGTGGCAGGGCGAGTCGATCGTCGACTTGTCGTGGGCGACGTCTACCGCCGTGCGTCTCGTGTCGGGATGGAGGGTAGCGGAGGAGGTGGAGTCCCTGAGTGACCACCTCTACATCCTTTTGGATGTCTCCGCTGCCCCTCAGTACCATCCCGCTCGCGGACCCCCACCGGGCCGACCGCCGCGCAGATGGGCGCTGAAGCGCTTGGAGAAGGACGCCTTGATAGCGGCCGCCCTCGCCGCGTCCTGGCCGGATGCCCCGGCTGGACCGGTCGCGGACGTCGAACGGGAAGCTGGCTGGTTTCGGGAGTCATTGACGGCGGCATGCGACGTCGCTATGCCCCAAGCCAAGAAGCTCCCGAGGCGGGCCGCTTACTGGTGGAGCGACGAGATTGCCGCGCTGCGTGCTACATGCAGCGCGGCGCGACGTCGCTTCACGAGCACCCGCCGGAGACAGAACGGCGACCCGGCGAGGGAGGCGGCGCTGTATGAGGTGTACCGAGAGGCAACGGTGAACCTCCAGTGCGCCATCAGAAGGGCCAAGTCGAGCGCCTGGGGAGAGCTCCTCGGGACTCTGGACAAGGATTCATGGGGACGGCCCTACCGCATTGTGCTGGGCCGCATGCGCCCGGCTGCCCCCCCCCCCCCCTGTCACGGAGTCCCTCGACACCCCCGTTCTGGAGCGTGTCGTGGATACCCTCTTTCCGGTAGATCCGGTGGAGGGTCCGCGGCCGCTCCTGCCAGCGGAGGCTAGTAACTGGTCCGCCGGCCTGGGGGTCACCGAGGGCGAGCGCAGGATGGCCATCGGGCGAATGGTGGCCAGAACTACGGCACCAGGGCCCGACGGCATCCCTGGGCGGGCGCACGCTTTGGCGCTGCGCGTCCTGGGTCCCCGGCACAAGCGGCTGTTCGACGGCTGCCTAGAGTCGGGGCGGGTTCCGTTGGCCTCGAAGCAGGCCCGAATGGTCCTTATCCCGAAAAAGGGAAAGCCCGCGGATTCGCCCTCCGCGTATCGGCCGATCTGCCTCCTCGACGAGCGGGCAAGCTCTTCGGGCGTGTGCTCGCTGCCCGCCTGTCGGGGGGCCTGTCCGACGGGAGGATGCAGTTAGCTGGCTGCCAATACGGTTTCCGAGAGGGCCGGTAGACGCTTGATGCGATCGACCACGTCCATGCCCTCGCGGACCGGGCGGTCTCCGGGGTGGGGTGGCGTTGGCGATTAGTCTCGACATCGCCAACGCATTTAACACCGTGCCCTGGGGCACGATCCCGGAGGCGCTCCGAGAGCACGGAGTGCCTCCATATCTACGGGTCGTGTTAGCCGACTACCTGTCGGACAGGTGGATCGAGTACCCTGGCAGAGGCGGGGTGCCGATACGTCGGAGGGTCAGCCGTGGCGTGCCCCAGGGGTCCGTTTTAGGACCCCTGTTATGGAACTTGGGGTACGACTCGGTGTTGCACGGGCTCCTCCCACCCGGTGTCTTTGTCCCGGTGACGACACATTGATCATCGCGGTGGGTCGGGATGGGATCAGGGTCCACAGGCTGGCGGAACTAGCGGCCGCGATCGTGGTCGCGAGGATCCAGGCTCTGGGGCTTCGGATCTCGCCGCAAAAGATGGAGGTAGTCATGTTTCATGGGCTACCTCTGACGCGGCGGGTTCCCCAGACCTGGATCCGCGTGGGTGGTGCGGCTGTCCGGGTCGAGGGCCGGATGAAGTATCTGGGCCTCGACCTGGATGGCCGGTGGCGCTGGGAGGGGCATTTCGACCGCCTGATCCCCCGAATTGAGGCGGTGATGACGCTGTTGGGCCGTCCCCTGCCCAATCTCGGGGGGCCGGAAGAGAGGGTCCGCCGCCTCTACCTGGGGGTCGTGCGATCCATGGCCCTATACGGGTCACCCGTATGGGCGCGCGACCTGGTGGCCTGCCGTCGTGGGCGGCACCTGCTCCGCCGCGTGCAGCGGCATGTGGCCATCAGGATCGCGCGCGGGTATCGCACGATCTCCCGCGAGGCGACGGCCGTCCTAGCGAGGGTCGTCGCCTTTGATTTCCAGGCGGAGGCACACGCCAACGTGTATCGGCGTGTGCAAGATCTCTGCCGAAACGGGGGCGATCCGCAGGACGAGGCGGTCGAAGCCTACCGGCGCCAAAGGTGGCAGCTGGCCCGCGAAAAGTGGCGGAGCCAGCTGCCGGTGAGCGGCGCCGCCCGAAAGAGGACGGTAGCGGCGGTCCTGCCGAGCTTCGATGCTTGGCTGGACCGCCGACACGGGCGACTCACCTACCGGCTCACGCAGGTGCTCACCGGACATGGTTGTTTCGGTGAGTACCTGCACAAGGTGGGGGCGGAGGGGTCGCCCGCGTGCCACCAGTG
>NW_026532856.1:23025-23526 GCF_026283585.1 Hylaeus volcanicus | reverse complement strand
GGATCTTGCCTTAGCTGGCCGAATTGCGAGGATGGTAACTCTATAAATTACCCCCAAATCCTAAGCTATGGTGCGTGGCGATGGGATGCATGGTTGGGTGGGAGGTCCCAATCTCAAGCGACCGACCTGGGGAACCAGCCGAAACCCCCTTTTTTTTTTTTTTTTTTTACGTGAGGAAATGCGTTTACGCACGCCCTCTCATAAGGAGGGGGTAATGTGGGTCTCGCCCCTTGATTTGATATCAAGGGGAATACCCACTAAAACCTCACGGTGGCCGGCCACGGCGCATTGGGGAGGGGCACCGGGATCTCTTACGAACGCTACCGGTGCCCCCCCGCGCCTCTCCCCCCCAACGAAGGGAGGAGTGCCATCTCCGAGTGAATACCTCCCCACCTGACCGCGGGTGCCACAGCCCCCGGTCTCGCCTGTCCCTTTTAGTCGCCTCTTACGACAAGCAGGGATTACTGTGGGCGTATTCTGTTCCCCGACCCACAGGGAAAT
>NW_026532856.1:0-22925 GCF_026283585.1 Hylaeus volcanicus | reverse complement strand
GGGGGGGACCAGTCCCCCCTGCGGCAGGGGCGGCAGCTAGCCGCCGTCGCCTGGCCCGCCTCAACCTCAACCTCTCCTAAAACGGACCCCTGGGGCACGCCTCGGCTGACCCTCCGACGCATCGGCACCCCGCCTCTGCCAGGGTACTCGATCCACCTGTACGACAGGTAGTCGGCTAACACGACCCGTAGATATGGAGGCACTCCGTGTTCTCGGAGCGCCTCCCGGATCGTGCCCCAGGGCAGAGTGTTAAATGCGTTGGCGATGTCGAGTCTAATCGCCAACGTCACCCCACCCCGGGAGACCGCCCGGTCCTCGAGGGCATGGACGTGGTCGATCGCGTCAAGCGTCGACCGGCCCTCGCGGAAACCGTATTGGTAGTCAGCCAACTGCATACTCCCGTCGGACAGGCCCCCCGACAGGCGGGAAGCGAGCACACGCTCGAAGAGCTTGCCCGCTTCGTCGAGGAGGCAGATCGGCCGATACGCGGAGGGCAAATCCGCGGGCTTTCCCTTTTTCGGGATAAGGACCATCCGGTCCTGCTTCCAGGCCAGCGGAACCCGCCCAGACTCTAGGCAGCCGTCGAACAGCCGCCTGAGCCGGGGACCCAGGACGCGCAGCGCCAAAGCGAGCGCCCGCCCAGGGATGCCGTCGGGCCCTGGTGCCGTATTCCTGGCCACCATTCGCCCGACGGCCATCCCGAGGTCCCCCTCGGTGACCCGCAGGCCGGCGGACCAGTTACTGGCCTCCGCCGGCAGGAGCGGCCGCGGACCCTCCTCCGGATCTACCGGAAAGAGGGTATCCACGACACGCTCCAGAACGTGGGGGTCGAGGGACTCCGTGACAGGGGGGGCGGCCGGGCGCATGCGGCCCAGCACATTGCGGTAGGGCCGCCCTCATGGATCTTTGTCCACAGTCCCGAGGAGCTCTCCCCAGGCGCTCGCCTTGGCCCTCCTGATGGCGCGCTGGAGGTCCACCGTGGCCTCTCGGTAGACCTCATACAGCGCCGCCTCCCTCGCCGGGTCGCGATTCCGTCTCCGGCGGGCCCTCGTGAAGCGACGTCGCGCCGCGCTGCATGTAGCACGCAGCGCGGCAATCTCGTCGCTCCACCAGTATGCGGCCCGCCTTGGTAGCTTCTTGGCTCGGGGCATGGCGGCGTCGCACGCCGCTGTCAATGACTCCCGAAACCAGTCAGCTTCCCGATCGACGTCCGCAACCGGTCCAGCCAGGGCATCCGGCCAGGACGCGGCGAGGGCGGCCGCCATCAGGGCATCCTTCTCCAAGCGCTTCAGCGCCCATCTGCGCGGCGGTCGGCCCGGCGCGGTTCCGCGAGCGGGATGGTACTGAGGGGCAGCGGAGACATCCATAAGGATGTAGAGGTGGTCACTCAGGGACTACACCTCCTCCGCTACCCCCCATCCCGACACGAGACGCGAGGCGGCAGGCGTCGCCCACGACAAGTCGACGATCGACTCGCCCTGCCACCGCACGCACGTGCTCACGGACCCCCGGTTAAGCAGTCGGAGGTCCGCGTTCGCCGCCCACTCCAGCACCGCCCGACCCCTCGCGTCCGTTGCCGGGCCACCCCACGCCGTGGACTTGGCGTTGAAGTCGCCCAGCACGAGCGTTCGGGCTACTGGAGAGCGGGACAATGCGTCCCGGATCCCGTCCAGCAGCCACTCGAACGCCGCGAGGGGGGTACTCGGAGGGGCGTAGACCCCGATCAGGGCCAGGCCGCCGCACTCCGCCCCGACGAACCCGTCGCCGCGGGCGAACACGCAGAGGGCCGCGGTGTCGCTGGCCACTATCACCACGGAGCCCAACGCGTCGGCCACCCAGTTCGGGCGGTCGGCGACGCGGTATGGCTCCGCGGCGACCGCCAACCCCACACCTAACTCGGCCAGGCAGTGGATAAATAAGTCCTGCGCCCTGGCCGAGTGATTGAGGTTGGCTTGGAGGATCCGGACCGGGGGCATGAACTTTAGGCCATGTCCATGGCCTCCCCCAGGCCGGATCCTCCCTCCATCGCAGCGGGCGATCTCGCCCGCAGCGCCTCAGCCGGCGCATCTGCCGCCGGTCGACTGACCGGCGTAAATTCGCCCGAACTCGGGGTCGTCACGCGAGCCCTCCTCCCCTGTTTTGGCGGTGGAGGGGCACATTTTTTGGCCCTGAGCCGGTGGTCGGCTGGCCTGCCCAGGTCAGCACAGACCGGGCATCGCATGGGCGCCGTGCACTCACGTGCCCGGTGGCCCGCACCGGCGCACCTGTAGCACCGGTCCCCGCGGTCCGCCTCAAGGGGGCATTTCTGCCGCACGTGCCCGAGCTCCAGGCACCTGAAGCATCGGAGGGCTCGCGCGGGCAAGGCCTCCACTCGGGCGGACGACCAGCCGACGAGCAAGCGGCCAGCCGCCAGAAGGGCCCTCATGGCAGCCGCCGGGCAGCGGAGCCAGACGGTGCCCAGCCCGGACCCGGAACGCCGGATGATGCCGGTTTGGACCCTGTCCACCGGGCACCCGGTTACCGCGGCAACTGCCGCCGCCACGCCGTCGGCCGTGACGGATTCGTCCAGGCCGCTAACCCGCGCCTCAGCGGATTTAATCGGCCTGGACACCCTCACGTCCGTGCCGGCGAACAGCTCCGCCAGGCGACCGGCCAGGCGGTCCGCCCCGGCAGCGCTGTCCGGGCCCGGGATCTCCAAAATGGAGGACCCGGTCTGCCCCTTGCGGTACCGGATGCCGGTTACCCCGACATCCCGTAACCGCACGCCAGCGACCGCCTTTGCCATGACCTCTGAGTAGGTCATGGCGCTGTCCGGGGCGACGGTGAGGGATACCGCCGCCGTCTTCGGCGCACGCGCCGGACGAACCCGCGGCCCGGCCGGAGCTCCAGCCGGCCACGCCCCGCGAGTGCGAGAGCGTGCCGCCCCCGCACGCCTCTCCTTGCGTCCGAGCACCTTCGACCATGTCTCAGGTGCCGGACGGGTCAGGGAGGGCGCAATAGGCGCAGGCGGAGGCCTCGCCCGGGACGCAGCCGGGGCAGGCGCGGCAAGGCCGGAGCAGGATGGGCAGCGGCGCCACCCGTTGCTTCTTCCCGCTCCTCTTCCTGCCTCTCTTCTTTTTTCGCGGGCTCCCCGCTGACGGTCCCGGGGCGGCTCCCCACCGCCGAGGGGCCAGGTTGGGAGGGACCCGCAGGAGGGCGCGGCGCGATGCGCACTTCCATCTCGCCGCAGAGGCGACGGATGAGGCCCTCGACGTCCACGCTCGGCGAGAGGGTCGCGCCGCCCATCGCAGGCTTGCGCGACGGACCGGCCGGCGCAGGCCTCGAGGCAGCAGGCCGACTCGACCTCGCCGTCGAGGACGCACCCGGCCGCGAAGGGGGCACCGGCACCGATACCGCCCGATCGACGGGCGGCGGCACCGACGGCACCGCGGCAGGCGCGACCGGGCCCCGCGCAAGCCGGGCTTCCAGCTCGGTCACGCGGGCCCTGAGCTCGGCGACCGTCCGCTCAAGCTCCACCTCCCGGACCGAGGTCTTGACACGCTTCGCCTGTTCGACGGCAGCGTGTCTGATGGTGGCCGCTGCAATCCGCAGCTGGCGCACCATCGGCCCGTGAAGGTTGTTGGAGCATTTCGCAACCCTCAGGACCGCCTCCGAGCTCTCGAAAATCCGAGAGCCCAGTTCGGCGGTCGGCGCGTGGCGCATCTCCGCCGCCAGCTCCTCTTCGCCCTTGAGGGGCTTGCAGGACCTGGAGATCCGGACGGAGGACACTAAATGGTCCGCGACGTCCATCGCCAGGCGCTGCTCCCTCTCGCTAGGCTTTCGCTTAGCGTCGGCGAGGCCGACACAATCCCCAGCAGTAGGGGGTCGACCTCGCTTCCTTCTTAGCGGCGACTGCAGGGAGCGCGCCGACCACACCGAGCTGTCTGACTCGTCGGAGTCAGCGCCGGTGCCGGACTCGTCTGCAGCCGCCAGGAGGCGGCCGGAGCTGAGCTCCCGCCCCTCCACCCTCTCCAACCGGACGACGGGCTGCGCGAGAAGCACGTCCTCGCGCACCCTGACGCCGGAAGACGCCGCAGCGGAGGAGGTCCCCGCTACAGACGTCTCTTCACCAGGCGCATTGCTGAACCCGGGGGCCTGGTGGTCCACCCCGGGGTTCTCCCAGTCGTAAGATAACGACGCGGGGGAGCCTGGTCGACTACTCCTCACCGCGCCGGTACTGAGGGATCCGACGCCCTCTGCACCGTAAACGCTTAATCCTCGGTTGTCCATGTTCATTGTCAAAGCACCCCATTGCGGGTGGGCGCCGTACCCATGCCTCCAAACTTGCCATGTCGTCAACAGAGGATCCGCCAGATGCCAGCTCACCGCGTTCGCCCTCCACATCCAGCAAGTCGGTTCTCGCAAGCGAGCGCCGACTCTTGAAGCGGAGACCCAGGAGCACCACGAGGAGGTGCGGTGAGTGGACTTGACCGGACGCAGCCCGCCGACTTCGCCGAAATTCCCCGCCCAGGAGGACGCCGAAGCGCCACCCTGGTGTAAGGGAATATCAGCTAGGTCGTGGTTTTTGACCCGACCTGGAGGTTTGTGGAAGAGGCATGGTGACCTCGACCAACTGCCCCAGTGCCAGGAAAGCGTGCGTCCAGCCTCATGCTACCCAAAGCGTGCGTCCAGCCTCATGCTACCCACCCATCGACACTCCCTCCCATCCCGTACCCAAGGCCCAGAAATATACCAACGCTTAAATAAAGAGGAGGGAAAATGATAAACACATAACTATAGAAGAAATACAGAGATCAAAACAGCATTTATTTAACAAAAAGGAACCTTTTTATATCAAAAGAAACTACACTAATAACACAACTATTATTCCAAACGCTATATAAAACAAAATCCATAATATGTACCTATTACAATAACCTAAACTTAAAACTAGTTCCTTAAACATATAATTAACATCTCAAATACAAACTAAAATAAAAAACTAAAAATCTACCGTCTCTGCCCCGCGCGCAAACTCAACAAGTATCCCTCCCCCCCACAGAGACAACACGAAATCCTGATCCTCGACAAAACGTAAGCCCGAATATGGCACAGAAATAACGTGCTCGACCGAAACGAGGCAATACCCTGACTTACATGAACCCGGCACGTGATATAAATTATCACCCAACGACGGACTAGTCTGTAACAGAATCCAGCCGCGGGCTCCGCTGACGGGATAGGCACGTGAAATCCCACGCAGAAGACATTCCGGCTGTACCAGCGGCAGGGTACACCACATCCGTAAAAGAAAGTGATTGGTGTACCTCTGCTCGCTGATAACTGCCATATCAAGCAGCGGGTCCCTACGACTAAAACGTTACGTAACTTCCGATCCGCCACTGGGTCAAACCATCTCCCACAACCAGAAATAAGGCCGAGTAGCGCGTATAATAATGCTCAACAGATAACTCCTCACGCCGATCCTCACAAATCGTGAACAAAAGAGCCAGCACCCTTTTTTTTTTTTTTAACGCGGAGAAATGCATTTACGCACACCCCCTCAAAGGAGGGGGTAGTGTGGGACTCGCCCCTCAGAAGAAGGGGAATACCCATTAAAACACCACGGTGGCCGGGCTCTGCGCATTGGGGAGGGGCACCGGGATCTCTTTCGAACGCTACCGGTGCCCCCCCGCGCCTTCTCCCTTGCAATGGAGGAGTTCCATCTTCGGTGGTGAGCGACATCCCTCCCCACCTGGCTGCGGGCGCCACTACCCGCAGTCACACCTGTCCCTTTTAATCGCCACTTACGTCAAGCAGGGATTACTGTGGGCGTATTCTTGTTCCCCGCTACACAGGGAAAAGCGCCACCGGGGGGCCACACCCGACGGCGCCACTGCTGGGCATGGGTTGTTTTAGTGAGGACCTCCGGAGTTGCTGCACGGCGGTCCTCCCATGCCCAGCGATCCCACGGGCAACAGAGGGCGAGCCCAGTGCTGGGCTCGCCGCTCGTGTCCCGCGGGATCGCTCCCCCAGCCGGACCATGTATTGCGGTTACCGGCCGGTGGAGGAGAGGAGGTCAGTGGGGACTTGCCCCACCGGCAGGAGCGGGAGCAGTTGGTAACCGCCGTCCCGCTGCGCGCTTCTGCCTCCTCCGCTCCGCGCGAGCGGTATCAGTTCTCTCCCGATCCCGCTCGTCGTCCTCCTTCTGCGATATGACGACCTCACAGAAGGAGGACACCGCCCTCCAGGACCTCTCCGCCAGACCATCGACGCAACGACGGCCGGAAGCGAGAGGTCCCAACCAACAACCTGCTGAAGCCCCCGCCTCTCCGCCGAGAAGGCCGGGCACTCCTCCAACGCATGTTGGGCCGAGTCTACATCGGCCCCACACTGCCGCCTCGTGGGATATGGTGCGTTATCCCCTCGCGACCCTGATGGCCATGTGCCTTTGCACGCGGCGCAGCAGCATCCGGCTGCGCCGACGGGCCATCATGTCGCCGGCCCAAACTGGTGACCCGTATAGGGCCATTGACCGCACCACCCCCACGAAAAAAGAGCGCCGTGGGGCGTGTCCACGGGTTTATATATTAACTGATCCTCGCATGGCACGAGCCGCGATCGAGAACCTTCGCTTCGGCATCCGTTGAAATCGGGAGGGGTCCCAAGTTCAGCAGATGTGCTGGCGTTGAGCGCTGACGCCTATTTCGCTGATTCGCAGATCGCACGATTCGGTTCCCGAGAAACGGTTTCCGAATCGTATGTCAAGCGCATTCCTAAAAGTATCTGATCTTAACTATTCGCAATGCGAGGTCGATGAAAAGGGACACCGGCAGGGCCGGATGTAACAAATTAATCCCATAAGGGATTAAGAACACGTGTATTTTTAATACACGGGTACACGAGCATCGAAATACACGGATATGCAGGTATGTACATGAGCATCGAAATACACGGATACGTATATTTAGATATCTGAATGCCCGCGTATTTCGATACCCGGGTACCCGTGTATTAAACATACACGGATTAAAACACGGATCCATTAATTACCCGTAAACCTGGGTATTTCGATACATGTGAAATAGAGATCTGTACCTGCAATAGAATAGAATAATAGCCCTTATAGTTGTAATATATCGATCCTGTTTGTTTGGGGCATTTCATGCGAATATGTTTCCGCCTATACAACCGATGCAATTGGGGAAATTCCATTTGTTGTAAAAATCACTCGCGATGGTTTTCCATTCCTCTGTAGTAGACAAAGACATATGTATACCGCAGAAGCACTCCCATATAGCTTGGTATGTTTCGTAAACTATGTTTCAAATAGCACAGTGTGAAATTCTGTAGGAGAAGCTTAGTGCTCGAAATGACATCCCAGTTGATAGAAATCTGTAATAAGGATCAACTATTGTACAATAAATCAACATATCCATTAAAAAAATAATTGAAAACACTAGCATAACACAACATAATATAACTAACTTAACATAACATTTTTTTTCACTAATTTGAGGTGAAGCAGCCAAAATTAAGTGGCGAGGTTTGAGGGACACGTTTCGCAAGGAATTGAGTAAGAATATTAAAAAACGGAGTGGAGACGAAGGAGGAATGATCAAAGAATCTAAGTTGGCCTATTTCAAAAACATGGAGTTTTTGAAGGACCAATTTCGAAAACGGCAATTGCAGAGTAATGTCTCAAGCGAGACGACATGTGATGAAAATATCCAAAATTCAGGAACTGCTTTTTCCCCTGATTCTCCTGAAAAAGAACTGGAATCACCACCACAAACTTTAGAATCACCACAATCACTTCAAAATATAATAAATGAATTTGCGCAACCTCATAAAAAAAAATTGCAAAATTGAATAATGCTAATACGATAAAAAAATTGATGATTTTGGAAGATCAAAAAATAAAAATATTGAAGGAGAAAACGAAACAAAACGAAGATGCAGACTACCATTTTTTAATGAGTTTATTGCCTTATTTGAGGAAAGTACCTGATGAAAGAAAAATGATTGTGAGAAATAAACTCCAAAATGTGTTTTGCGAAGAGAATCTTTTGGGAGGATTCAGAGGCCAACATTCTATACATAATTATGGCGTTTCCGCATGTGATTCATTGACGAGTGATACTTCGGCAAATGGTTCACAAGCGGAAACTTTACTTGGTGCTCCTCAACATGAAGACCTTGATTCGTTCATTTCAAGTGTAACACATTAAAAATGCAAGTGCAATTTGTTCAATTTTACTGTGTATTTTATTTCACTTGTCTGTATTTTCATTTTTGAATATTTCGAATTTCCTTTGAAGTAAAGAACTGAATACATTGTTAAACTTTTTCTTACCTTAATGTTACAGCCAGTCTTTGTTTTGTCGAAATACATACACGAAAATTGGAGAACTTTGTGATTCTTTCTTCTATCTCCTTCAGTATGTATTCAAATGTTGCTGGTCTCATTCTGAAATACTCGAAAAACTTTTCCGGATGCTCCCACAATTCTTGAAATAACATTTTAAACTTTCCTTTGTCGTCTCTACTAGAAAATAACCCGTTGACATGCTCTATTTTGCCATCATTCAACAACATTATCTTCATTAACGGACTTTCAAGAAAATAAAATTCATCAAGTCCGTCCATCTTTGCTGGGCGGCAGAAACGTACTGACTAAAAGAATAGACGCAGGACGCACGAAAAAATCAAACTATCAACTAGTTCTGACGCCGTCGTAAATGTTCTGACATGTTTATCGTTGCTAGTGTAAACACTCTCATTGAAAAATAGGCGTTTGTTTGTTCAGACGAATTCGTCAGAACTTGTCCGAACATATTTTCGTCCGAATTCGCAAAGTAATACAGAAATAGACGAATGCCTACTCGACATGGAAAAACACATTAAAACATCTATGGAAAAAACAATACCAAAAAGCAGGTCCACAAACAGTATAGACAAATACATAAACAATAGAATCACCAGCCTCAGGAGAGATAAATCCTTCCTAGTTACGCTAGTAACCAGACGGAGATCAACTTTCAATCAGGAACAGCGACAATGTATAAAAATTATCATCAAATCTATAAAATATCTTCTAGCCAAGGAATTCTCCAAAGCGGTGAATAGATTCTGGGCACAAAAAGCAAAGGAAATTGATCATACAAAATCGGACAAATTCTTCACTATAATTAATCAGATGTTCAGAAGGAAAAACGGAATAATCATAGAAGATCTAACATTAAATGACCATCATACAGCAATAGTTAGTAGAGTAGGAGCCACTAATGAACTAATCCATGGAACAAACGGATCATATCTAGTGGAAAACACACAGGCAAAAATAGAAATATTAGGAGCCCATTTTGAAGAAATAAATGCACCAATATATCTCAACGAAGGCACTCGATTAAAGGAAATCGTTGACAGAACAACAGAGGAATTCAGAATGCAAATCCATCCTCGACACCGTGTAACAGAATTCTCGCAAGAAAACCCAGCCTCCTGCCCCACAAGAATCAATGTAGAGGATGACATTGAACTATTCACTAATAGACTACAAGTTCAAACAATCTGCAAGAAACTACCAAATAAAACATCCACGGGACCGGACGACATGCCCGAAATAGTAATCAAACACCTTCCTCCGATAATTATTAGAACATACACAGCCATATTTAACAATGCATTAAACAATGGATATTTTCCAACGGCATGGAAGAAAACAAAAATAATACCGATACAGAAGAAGGACAGAGAAAACAGATCTCCTGGAAACTATAGATCCATCAACCTTGCACTCAATATTAGTAAAGTATATGAAATCATCATAAAGCAAGCACTAGAAAGATCATGCAAGAAAAACAATATAATCGCCGACAACCAATTCGGTTTCAAATACAGGCACTCTACTCTCCACGCCGTTGAAAAACTAATGTCCGACATCTACAAATATCTAAACAATAAAGACATAGTTACAGCATGTTTAATAGAGATTGAGAAAGCTTTTGATACCGTCTGACATAATGGCCTAATATTTAAATTGATTAAAAAAGGCTTCCCAAAACAAATTACTAGACTGATAGACGAGATGATTGCGGGATTAGAATTCGTGGTCACGGACGGTGTGAGGGTATCCAAAAACACTTTTCACCTAAAAGAAGGTCTACAACAAGGAAGAGTGTGCGCTCCCGCACTGTTCAATATCTACAATGATGGAATAAACATGCCAGACTTAAATGGTAACAACAACACATACTCCATAGCTTTTGCGGACGACGAAATAGTGTACGTAGCAGGTAAATCTACCGAGGCAGTAAAGCAGAAATTACAGGACTTAGTTGAAAAAAGGAATACATATCACAGAATATGGAATCTAAAAATCAATCCAGCAAAATGTGAAACAATTATTTTCCGAAAACCATACAACTACCTCAGCAAGAAGATAAAAACAGGTCTCAATGACTTCTGCATTTCAATTTCAACTCCATCCAACAACGAAGAAATCTCAATCCCTCATAGAAAAACATTTAGATACCTAGGGGTTCACTTAGACCACCTCCTCAGAATGAACAACCATATTGATGTACAAGTAGAGAAAGCAAACAAAGCACTACTAGCCCATAGTAAGCTCTTTCATAATAATTACCTACCGAAGAGAGCAAAAGTTATCTCCTACCAATTGCTAATAAGACCGATATTAACATACGCGCCTACAGCATGGTGGAACATTTCAGCATCCGCAATGGAAAGTTTAAGAAAGTTTGAAAGGAAATGTCTGCGCAAATGCTTAAATATGTACAGGTCCCCACAGTCAAATTTTCAAAAATTCTACAGTACTAGACAATTACTAAACAAGGCTAAAATACCAAGAATAAACACTTTCATATTATAATTAATCAGAAGCTTCCTAATAAGATGCCGGAATTCACCAAATCATATAATTAATAACTTAATCTGTGAAAAAGAATATGCTGACAGATGCTGTGAAACAGATTATATACCCATAGCCGCCTTCCCACACCTGGATCAACTTGGATGTATTCAAGATGAAAACAACACGCCCATAATCTACCACATTAGAAGAAATAGAGCTGACAAAAAAATCGTATTCAATGAGACTCCGTCATCCTGGCAAAACCACATCTTAAGATACAACAGAAGTACTTCAGATATAGACAAAGAAGACTGGCACAAACTATCAAAACACCTCTGGTGGAGGGCCGGATGTGTACAACAATTAGACGAACTAAGAAGAAGAAGACGTCTTAAAGTAAGGAATAATCAAGAGGCACCTATGCCAAATAACTAATAGAAAAACTTCACACTATGTAAATAGGGCTCCGGAAACGGCGCATATGTAAATAGCCACCTACCCCCCCCCCCTCTCCCCCGCCCCATAATACTTAGTTAGGTTTAAGATTAGGCTTAAGGAGAAACGATAGACTTCAGCAGTAGGTTTTTTGTGGAAGAGCCATAAGGCCCTTCCCTTTTTTTCATCCTAGAGCATAAACTCAAGCAACGTATATGGACAATACATGTAAATGTCCAATATTTTATATGACAATGTAGTACAATGGGTAAGCAAATGTGATTCTAGGGTAATGAGTGTGTAGCGGTATATGGTTTGCACATGCGCGAAGGTAAAACCGACCGCTTGTAGATGTTAGGTTTTAAGGTAATAAAACCTACCTGGCGTTTGCAAGACGGTAAATTATGTTAACATACTTAAGAAACCGTTTCCGTAAATGTGTCCTTTTTTACAACTTCTGCCGGCCATATACCGCCAAGGTCTTTCCGCCCGCACGGGTAGCGCGGTCCCGAAAGGACCTTATTCCCTACATGTGGCAACCACCTTTGCCAGTCCCGAAAAGTCATCGGCTATCCCCGCCAAATTAAGGCGGTGACTAATTCCACCCTCTGTATCTTCGGAAAGGTAACGCCTTTCCGAAGAATACTATAAAGGTAGTGAAATTTGCGGAAGGAGTCAGTCGTTCGCTGTTTTCGGGACTCTGCAGTCAAAGAATACTCTTCGCACGCTTTATGCTGTAAAAGTTTTAATTTACATGATTATTAAAATATATATATATATAGATATTAAACTCACGCACGATCATTTTAGTAACCTCACTGTTACAGACATCATAAACATTAACACTTTTCTCTATCGGCGCCTCCATCAAAAACTATTCCAAATCTACTCAGACAGTACTTTCACGTACACATTTATTGTCTGGCTGAGCGTTCCATAGGCTATACGGCCATACCTGCACCCACACGAAGGTAATGGGTTTGTAAAACGACAAACAGGCGCCTAATAACTGATTATTAGTACCAGTGACCACTGGTAGGGTTTCTTATTCTAACGAACTCTCACACAGCCGACCAGGAAAGAGAATGGAAAGATAAGCCCTCTCCATTATTACATTTCATCGAGGCAAGTACTCGGAAACCACGTAAAACTCTAGTCTTGAACAATTGTAAGAAGTTTTGCTTTTGGGTCCTTTTTTTGGGGGGAAGTCTATTGCCGTCAACAAGCCCAGGGGACCGACCTGGACTTTCACGTAGACAGTATACATGTATACATTAAAAGCATTCAACATTGCCGCCTTCACCAAAAAGTAACTCAAGCAGGAATTAAAAATTTTTAATTTTGCGCCAACTACGAAAAGATTATTTAACATAATTTAATATAAATGAAATAGAAATTATTTCATATTTTTTAGTGCAATTTTAATATTTTTTCGAAGTCGGTTATATTTTTTTCCAAAAATTATTTTATTACAGTCTTTACAGATACGTTTGAGCCACATTCTACTAAAATTTGCCTGTAATTTGCGTGTAAGAACTGAATTTGATGCACATCTTATGTTCCGGATAGAACTCAAGTGTCGGCAGAATTTAGGCTCCTCTGTAATCGTATACCGTTAGATCGTTAATATCCTTCTTCGAACGACGCGGAGAACTGAACGGAGGGCCAACAAGAGTTTATGACATGCTTGCGAAATATGTCGCTTTCGGTTTGTAGCTGATTGCTGTCAATATCAAGCCAGGTGTGACCGTTTCGAGGTCTTTAGAATTCCGCATGGTTCCGATGCTCGGCGGCCGGCCATGCCATAAACTCGGAAAAACCCACGGGCGCGTTGGGTTTTCGTGAGTCACCAGGCGATCACCTATCCCTAGTTTCGAGGTCGTTGGCGAAGGCACCGCGATTGGGGTGAGCGTGGGACGAAAGGCGCCCTAATTGGGTCTTGTTCCCAAAATCGGAGCCCAGTCGGCGCGCCCCTTGGGCGCTAAGGGGTGGCAACGAGGACGAGGAAGAGTCATTGCGAGGTGTCATCAGTCGTCACTTCGCGAGACGAATTCCATTCAGAGCGGGACAGTCGTCCGATAAGGGTATCCTCATCCGGATGAGAATCCCATGTTGCGAGTCTTCGGACATTTCGATTATTATCTCTCGATTAAGGGTGCGCAGGAGACCCAGCAAAACTCCGAGTTGACTTCAGCGCGCATTGCGGAGAAAGTAGGAAGTTCTGGGACAAGGATGTCTCTCTAATGATGCTGTGACAGAGAGGGAGATACATCAATCGGAGGAGAGACAAAGACAGAATGATGTCAAACTTTTGCAATTTTTCAAACAGTTATTGTAATTTTATGAGGCGAGGAAGCGACCTTTCCGGCTGATTTCTTTTTTAAACTGTTCCTTATAAAATACCGTTGCGGGGGACAGTTGCACATTTTGCAATTCGCTTTTGAAAAGTGCTAAAAATACGTTTAACGACAAGAAATTTTTTGTGGGTCTTTTTCCAAAAATCTGTAACTGTCCCCCGCAATAGCATTTTACAAGGAACAGTTTGAAAAAAAAATCAGCCAAAAAGGTTGCTTCCTCGCCTCATAAAATTACATTGGTGGTGTCGCTACGATTGAGACGATTCATATGCCAACATGGCTGCCTTAATATCGTGCTTTCCACCGCAGCGCTGTCGTCGTCTTCCTTTCTGTTACGTGTCGACCATCTAAACACGCTTTTCGACTTGGTTCGCAGGTATCGTAGTCGGGCCGGGTTTTTTCGCGCACGCACAGCGAACATAGCATCAATGAAGTATACGCACGACTAAAAAGGTGTATCTTAATTACCCCTGCATAATTTTACAAATATATTCATGATTTATGGACAAATGTAGGACAATATATAAAGACAATATATAATTATAGACAATATATAAATAATAAGGACTAATATATTCATGATTTCGCGCTCATAGCCACAATAGCCATAGCATCCTACACCTGTTACCCTGGATACGACCCTGTTGACGGTCATTCTGGCAGTACATGGGCGAAAAAACTTGGCCTGGCTGGTATCAGTGATCGTAGTATCGTACATAAGATATCGCTAGTTCGCTCCCAAGCTGCTGTGTATTTTTTTTATTCTTATTTTTACACTTTTATACTCTTTCGCTTTCCTCTCTCTGTCTCTTTCTATGTTCGCGCTCGGCTGGAGCCGCACGTAAACTTAGAATCGACACCTCGGCTGGTTATTATACCTCCATACATTATATGTGTAACCGAATGTTTCGATCAGCTTCGAATCCGTCCAAAGTTTGAAGGCGTCGACGAAGTAGAAAGAGACAGTTTGATGAAGAAGAAAGAGAGACTGACAAGGGAACGGGCCCAGATATGACTATTTATAGTTTACGAGATATTCAACATTGAAGTTATTATTGCTACTTACTTGGTGAATTATAAGCGATTCTGTCAATAGCGAATTCGGTGTGGTCAGTAAAGCATCAGCATAATAATTCCTCTGTCGCGAGTTCGAGTCCCGTTGAAACATTCTTACACTATTCTTTTTTTTCACTTTCTTTTAAAAATACATTCATTAAATATGACTTATTTATAACTAATGTTCGGATATATTTTTTAAAACAAACAATTTCCATTATGATGTACATGAACTTGGGTGATAATTTTCGAAAAAGCAGTGGAAACAAAATTTTTAATCACCATGTACATCGAATGAATGCTTTAGATTTACAACTGCAAAATTGTTTATTTAATTCTACTGGGTATACCGCTTGATTTACGTTAATGAAATGTACTCGATTTTTTGATAGCCACGATGCGTATCAAACATCTATGTAGAATAGAGATAAATATATTGAAATTCATTATACAAATAGAAACAAGTACAGCAATGTCTCGAAATAAGTAACTCGATCGGGACCGGCAAGTTGCTTATTTCGAAACAGTTATGGTATATTCGGCTTGACCGTTCTCGAGCGTGACGAGGAGGAACCCGTAGACAAAACAGGGGGTTCGGTGTAGCGGCAAAGTATAAAGTGATCGCTCGAGCACGGGTGTTATACTTTGGAGAATGATAGAAGATAACATGCTTTCTCATTTTAAGGCTAGTAAAATCGAACGAATGGAACGTATACATGTACAACTAACAGTAGTATTCCGGAGAATACACACGCCAGAGAAAGAGAAAACATTACACACATTCTGTCCTCTTTACGCTTGGATTCTCTGCTATCGATGACTATTTCTTCAAAACAACTTGCACGCAAAGAATCACTATCCGTTTTCAAACTTTCAAACCTTCCTTCATGTGACTGTCACGATAAAACGAAATAAACTTACGACCAAACATAAAAATCGTTGTAAAGACTTACTCACCTACAGCAAGTAGGTATTCCGGCATGATATGTTACGTTAAAAAATTAATTTTAACCTTAAAATATGCGTAAGGTAATATATAATACATGATAGTATATAGTACATGATATCCAAAAAGTATATTTCTGATAGAAAATTGAAATAAAAAAAAAATACATCAATCGGGATTCGTACCCGGGGTCAAGCAGCGTTACAACCTAATACTCTACCAATCCATTCAACGAACCTTGGTAGATGTTTTTATTGTACATCAAAAACAAACACCTATTCTGAAAAAAGCCAAAATGATTTTGCAGTACTACATGCGTACTACGACCCCCATAGGGTCGTTGCAAAAGCGATTGCACATCCGTGCCTTCCCTTTGTTAGTGTGCTTTTTCTTATATAATTACGTATATTCAAAAATAATGTTCATAAACGTTTTACCTTTTTTATTATACAATATTTTTTACATTGTATACTATCATTACATTCCACAAATAACAATTAGTACTTTATTATTTTCGTACCATATTACAAATCATATCAGTTGTTTATTATTTACTACTTTGAAATTATCGTAACAGACTATTATGTGTCAATTAATTGCAATGCAATATAAACAACCTTAACATATACATGACGTTTTTTAACAATATAATATTGAATATATGTACATATGCAAAAGTAAAATATATAAGCTCGGGCGCTTCATACTTTTAGTACGGTACTGAACCATGCTGAAAGGCATTTTTAGATTATCGGCACACCAGCAACTCAAGCCATTGTGCAAGCGCATCAGTCTTCTCGATTTCATAACGACAACACCATTGTAATTTTATGAGGCAAGGAAGCAACCTTTCCGGCTGATTTTTTTTTTAAACTGTTCCTTATAAAATACCGTTGCGGGGGACAGTTGTACATTTTGCAATTTCGTTTTTGAAACTTGCTAAAAATACGTTCAAAGACAAGAAATTTTTTTTTTTTTCAATTTTTTCCAAAAAACGCTTGACGAGACGATAGATTTACTTCTCCTGATTACGAAATGCATAATTATTATATGTTTTTTTCATTATTGTGCCTGAAAAACGGGAAAAACTATCTAGTAGTTCACCTACTTTCCGTTGGTGGCGCCAGTTTGTCTCAAAAATCGAAACTCGTGGCTCTCTATTTCTTGCGGTAGACACCTAAGCTCTCCCCACAAGCTTGTGGCAACATGATGTCGACAGTGCTGCCATGCGTTTTAATTATAACTAGGTTAGTTAGTTTTAAGTTTTAGGTTAAGGGTGCGCAGGAGCCAGAGCCAAACTCCGAGTTGACTTCAGCGACAGTTGCGGAAAAAGTAGGAAACTCCGGGACAAGGACAGAGAGGACGATACAACAATTGCAGGAGAGACGAGGACAGGGCGATTAGGCTAGCATGATTTTTTTCGAAGATATTGAAGCAAAGAAGCAATATTTTCTAATAATTCTGGTTTTAATATATTCGTTACACTTTGGCGGATGCGATTCCAAGGCCTGATTTTGCAATTTCGGCCTTAAAACTTTGTCGAAACCTGGGATGTTTGCTGTATTGTATATGGAGCTATTGCTGATGTAACGTTGAAAGTGGAGTGTGTTGATCTGTATATTTTTAGACAAGTTCTCAGACATTTGCGTTCGAATAGTCTTATTTTTTCCATAATTGATTGGCCGGTGTTTCACCAAGTGGGGGCAGCATAGGCTAAAATCGGCCTTATTAGTAGCATATACAATATTGCACTATTTGCCTGGAAGGCCTTCCTCGCTTTATCTAATTGTACTTGCAGGTGGATGTTACCCCTTAGTAAATAATCTAGATGTACTCCTAAATATTTAACTGAAACTGATTTCTTATTTTCTATGATAGCCGTGATGTTTGACTCAGGTACAGATGTCTTAATACTAATATTGTTGTAATCTAGTTTAGCTTGTGTTGAGAGTTTTTCTAACGGTTTTCTAAATAATATTGTTTCACATTTATATGGGTTGAGACGAAGATTCCATATACTATAATAATTATTAATTTTGTGTACTATATCTTCGAGATCTTTTTGGACGGTAGTGGTTTTATTACTATGGGTATAAACAATCAGGTCATCTGCGAACGCGAGCGCTGACAGTTTATCATTATTATTGATGCTGAATCGCTTGAGTATGTCACAAGTGAAGATGTTAAATAGTATTGGAGAATTCACCATTCCTTGCTAGAGACCTTCTAATATGTTGAACTCTTCCGACGACAGCGACACGCCGGCGCCGTTCCATGTGACAAATTAGTCCGGTTTCTTGGCGTGAAGCGAGTGTGTAAAGTTTCTTTCAACATCCCATTTTATCCTGAACACCTTAAAACTGCTCTTTTATCTTTTAAAGTAAGGGATGATTGTCTTCCAGATCTCTTCTTTTTTCCATAATTTTTTGGATTATTTAAAAAATTACGAATTACATACCTACTTCTTTCCATTTTTAGTGACATTTGTATTAAATTCTCTCCTTTTGGTCTTCTTTAAAAGATTTCTATTTTTTCCTCTTCAGTTAGAACTTTACCACGTGGCATGTTTTTAGTTTTAATGTTTTTCTATTTTGTACTAACAAAATCAAAATAATAGAGACTTCACAGTACGAAACATACGAATACATTTAGATTCAATGACTGTCTGTAGTCGACTAACATTAATGTCTTATAACTTTGTCCTATGGAAAAAACCAAAGATTACAATTCTTGGAAATGCTTTGACGCTTTGTGTTTGTTTACATTGTGATGGAGTTCGTGAATATTACTCTTTCATCCCATCATCTTTCACACTATGTATACAAGCTTATACATATTTTTTTAAAGATAATTTATTGTCACTTTCATTGTTGTAAATGTCATTATTTCATATTTGGTGCTCAGCTAAGTACAAAAGTTACTTAATAAAAGTTGAGAAATTAAGTTGCAGCCACATTATATAATTTTTAAAAGATTATTATAAGTAAACTATTTCAGGGATTTTTGTAATTCAGACAAAAAGGATGTAATGGTACAGTTATGACAACAAACAATTTTATCTAATTTAACATTGCTGTATTTCCATACCATATTTATAATTTAATAATGGTCAACTCACAACAGTTTATGTGTACAGTATAAAACATATTACTTACATGTATTTAAGGTACACATCAATTAACGTACCAACCAAGTTGTCTGTCCATGATCTTCACATATTATAGATCACTACTCGACATTGATTAAACTACCTGTAAAAGATAAGTTAAAAACACCACAAAGTATCATGTTCATTCTTGTTAAATCTATCATTTTATAGGCAAAAAATACTTATCTAAATTTCTTCTTGGATTCCCGACTTCCTGCCAACTCGAATATGGTTAAGCACATAGAATCGACAAGCTGCTACGACAAATTTCATCGACCAGTCTTGCATATTTTTAAATATATTTTAAGTGTCCAATTTTTCACAGATCCTTGCATAAATGTCATATATTTATTTCATAGATTTACGAAATATCGGACACCACATGAATATAATATCGGAATATAAAAACACTTAGATAAATTTTTGACAAAATATAATAACTATTAATTTCACCATGTTAGAATTTAAATATTCCATCTTCTTTTAGCACTTGTCAAATGTCAAATCTCAATATTTCTGAAATGAACGTGACTGGAACGTGACGTCACGAGTATCGCCATCTTTATTATATGTCATGTACTGTTGCAAAAAGGTGTACTCGTCATCGAAGTAAAGTTTGGAATACCTGTCATCGTTTATCAGTAAATCTCATCCTACTTGATTTTCGTGCATATTTTTTATTTAAAAGTGAGCGCATTATTCTTTTTCGTAGTATTTAAACAACTTGCTAAAAGCAAATTCATATTGAAAGCTGTTTTTATAGCACGGTAAACATAAACACGTACTTTGATGTGTGGTATTGTGTTTTTTTTATGTTAAGGATAATTCAACATTAATATTGTATTGGTTAAGAATCATAAAAGAATTTTTTAATATCGTATAAGAACGCAACTAGAATAGTCTTATTTGTACCAGCATTTTTATGAACTCAGAGGTTATGGGTGTGTACAATACCATTAAACATATAGTCACGATTTATAAAATAAGCACATTTAGATTTGTCTTATAGTGACTATTCGTAATATATTCTTTTAGAGTTGTATGTAACGCATGTAACACTAATCATTACAGAATCATGGATGGCAGTGGTAATTCTAGAGATGCAGAAGTGGGTGGTCCTCGTACCCCACAACAAGCAGCATCCACAAAGAAGTTGCAGCAAACGCAAGCAACTGTTAAAGAAGTTGTGGGGATAATGAAAGTAAATGTGGAGAAAGTATTGGAAAGAGATCAGAAATTGTCAGAATTAGAAACGCGTGCAGATGTTTTGCAACAAGGTGCAACGCAATTTGAACAACAAGCAGGAAAATTGAAAAGGAAATATTGGTGGAAAAATCTGAAAATGATGATCATCATTGGCATTATCTGTGTGATTATTTTAATTATCATCATTGGTAAGCATTATGTGTAAAAATAATATATAATCTATCTAATTTATAGGATTAATTGGTTGCTTAAATCCATATATGTTTAATGTTTATAATAGCATCGGTTATGTCTGGCTCATCGGATTCCAGTAATTCTGACTGATAGTAACATACCAAAGAGAATATGATACTTGGCTTGCTAATTCTTGTTTTGCAACAAGAGTTAAGTATAGCAAAGTAAATGTTAAACGCACAAAGTTAAATATAATGTGATTACTAAATCATCACATTCTGCAGTGTTTTTTGGAAGAATTGTGGTAAAAATAATAAATATATTTTTGAGATATAAGCTTATACAAACGCACAACTACTGTAATAATGCAGTATTAATACGGGTGGCCTTTTATAAAACTGTGAATGGACAATACATTTCATAATGTTATCTTGTTACAATACTTATTGTACATTTATTAATGATATATAATATATAATACAACGTTTCTACATTTTTCTATTAGCCTTTCTATTAGCTTAGTCATTCAAAATCCTATTTAATCCTATTAAGTCATCGGGTTGTACGCAAAAATGATTATCAATGAATATATTAAATATGTAGAGTCACCTGGGTATACTTATCTGACAAAACTTCCTTGCCTTAATTTAATTCTTTTAAAATTTCACCAACTCAATTGTTTTAGTCTGATAAAATTTAAAAAATGTACGAACTATATAGTTTTCCAATCCCATTATCGATGATTTCTTGCATTCATCATTTTATTCCTATTTTTAGTTCTGTATTTTAAAAAATAGAGTAAGTATCTATGTTATATCTCTGCTTTATGTGCTTAACTATTTGTAATAGTTTTATTTTAGTATCTAGACACGGTGATGTCGACACACCGCCGAGCGGTTGATACGCCAATCCAGTCGGGTTTGCCCAAGGTTAGTGAGTAAGGATGACTTCGGTGACGAGGTCGTGTAATAAACCACTCTCAATATGTTATTACGTACTACGATCTTTATTTTCTCCTTGCGGAGTCGTCCTCTATTATGTACAGTGTATAGAAATGGTAATACCCATAGATACACGGCTGGCCGGTGAAAATGAGGTGGCGCTTTCTGTTATTTCTGAACGAAGCGAGATACATAATTCGCTCTTAGCGAGCAAAAGTGAGATACATATTCTCTCTCCGATACGTTTCGGCTCTTCGCTTTGTGTCTTTGGACCTCTCTCTCTCTCCTCTATTGTCTGTCCCTTTGTACGTTTGGGCTCGCCTGGAGCCGCATATAAATAGAATCGACACCTTAGTTGTATAACCAAATATTTCAAGTCCGACCAGCTTTGAATTCGTCCAAAGTTTCGAAGCGTCGACGAAGTAGAAAAAGACAGTTTGATCAAGAAGACTGAGAGACTGATAAGGAATGTTTTTTAGGTGTCCGCCTCCGATTGTTTAGATTTTTGGATCTGTTTTAAAGGAGCGAAAAATAAGATATACGTATTTTTTTTATTTTAACCTGTTTTCATATTTAGGGGGTGAAACGACCCCCTAAAGTTTCTGCTGCAATAGGGTATCTCAGAAACTATCATAGATAGCAGAAAACTTTTTAAGAAAAAGTTTCATGGTTTTCTATCTGCATATAAAATCTGACTCTAAATTTTGTAAAAAAAATGATTTGTTTACAATCAAGAATTTGTTTATAACATTATTTTAAAAGTAATCGCAGTTTATATAATAACAAAAACGAACATATTTGTTTTCCTGAATCTATTGATGTATAACATGTACCTGGTTATATATGCATGTTGTTTGCGAAAAATACTAGCTACAACAAAGATAATGACTGTACGTCTATACAGGGTGTCACAAAAATGTTGTAACACCTTGAAAGGAGTGGTTCGAGAGGTGATTTGAAACAACTTTTTCTTAGCGAAAATGTTGACCGAGGCTTCGTTAAGCAGATATTAATAAAAAACCCCGACCAATCAGAGCGCGCGTATACCGTTGGAGCGGCTGCGGTAGCGAAGGCTATGCGCTAGGCAGTCGCGATTACCACTTTTCTTCATAGAACTCGAACCGAGCGATAACAATAAAGAAATTTTTAAGATCGATAGACTACTGAACACTATAGTATCTTTTGAACCTCCAAGAACTAAAAGAGACATCCCACAATGTTCACACTGCCAAGCCTACGGTCATACCAGAAACTAGTGCAATAGAATTCCCGCGTGTGTTAAATGTGCAGGTAAACACTGGACTTCGAATTGTCCTATCGTAGGAAAAATAGATAACGTAAAATGTTATAATTGCCAAGGAAATCATCCTGCTACCCATAAAGGTTGTATAATACGTAAACAATTACAGCAAAAATTATATCCTAAACTTGAACAGAAAATAGTTACGGTAAATTCAAACCTTCAAAACCAAACTGTCACAGTGAACGCTAACAACAACACTATCACGACCCAGCAGTCTTATATACATACAAAAACCTATGCTCAAGCAACTCGAAATCAGGAAATTCTAAACGAATCGTTTCCCACTTTACAAAACCACGAATCAGCATCAGACTCAACAGAAATGAAACACCTGCTAATAAACTTAATTAAAAATACAGAACTAATAACAAATATCCTCATTGAACAAACTAAATTGTTAAGTCAACAGTCGCAACACATTAACACAATGATAGAACTTATCACACGCATGCTTAACATTAACAAATAAAATGGATACTACATTAAACATTGCAATTTGGAACG
>NW_026532855.1:11293-15715 GCF_026283585.1 Hylaeus volcanicus | reverse complement strand
CAACATTTTTGGGACACCCTGTAGAGTTACTATTGTCGTTGGATTCACGTAGTAGTAGATCTGGCATAGTATTTAGAATGTTACAATTGTTCGCAATTTTATATCAAAATAAAAAAAAAATTATGTTAAACATTGATTTTTAGTCGTCATTATATCTATTGTATTTATATTGTATCATAAAGTAATATAAATCGATTCTTTTTAGACAAACTACAGTACTGTTTGTATTTGAACGCGCGTTTTCTAACCTCTCGTACTATGTCAATAGCAGAAGACAAAACGCATTATCCCAGTATTCTTTAATTTATTATTAATACTACAAGTACCCCTGGAGTATTTTGTAAATCAGTATACACCGCGGTGCATAACTATATCACCACTAATATTTTTCAGATTTTTTGAACATAAAAGAAAAATTCAAAGAAAGTAGTTGGATAATATGAAAAAGCGATGTAAATAATTAATTTCAGACGAAATATACTGAACTAGTCTAAACATATATCGAGATAAAGTCGAAAAACATTACAGAATCGGTGCAAAACTATAGCACCACCTTCATTTTCATCGCACTTCAAGCGTGTTTGTCACAACATTTTCATCTAATTCAGAGTTGTATTTATTAATTAATACAATGCTACGCGGTAAATATCTTACTGAGAAAGAGCAAGGTGAAATTTGAGCTTATAACAAGCTAGAACTGGGAATTAGGGAAATTGGACGTGAACTTGGGCAATTCCCTAAAGTAATATCAAATTTTTTACGTAATCCGTCGAAATATGGGCAAAATAAGAAAGGAGGGCCTAAGAAGAAACTGTCCCCACGTGCTGAGAGGCAGATTATTAAAATTGGGAGCAATAGTTTGAAAAGCTGTCGGGAAATTGCAGCGAAATGTAGACTCCAAGTGTCACGTTGGACCACTCAACGTGTCTTTAGAAGGAATCCAAACATTGTCAGACAAAAACTAATTTCACCACCCGTTCTTTCTAAACGCTACAAAATATGAATAAAAACTGGGATCATGCAAGTTTAATGTTAATCGACAAATTAAGAGGTGACATTATTTTCTTCCATTTAACGTTCTTCGTTAGGTAATATTTTTCGATGAGAAAAAGTTTAATCTCGATGGCCCAGATGGGTTCAATTGTTACTGGAGAGACCTTCGAAAAGACTCAAAATCTTTCTCTAAACGGAATTTTGGAGAGGGAACGTTAGTGGTATGGGCTGCGTTTTGCTCGAGTGGCAAGCTGGAATTAGCGTTTCCTTCATCCAGAATTAATAGTTTTGAGTACATTGTAATATTGGAGAAGAATTTGTTGCCGTTTATTCATTCGAAGAACCATATTACTTGGAGGTATCAACAAGATAATGGCCCAATACACAAAAGTCGAACAACACCAAGGTGGTTTCAAGCACTTAATATAAATTTATTAAACTGGCCAGCATGCTTCCCGGATCAAAATCCGATGGAAAATTTATAGGGTATGATGGTATGGCGTATTTATGCACTCAACCAACAATTTTCGAGCATTTCGCAGTTAAAAGAAGCTGTACTAAAATCCTGGAATGAAATTAACGATGAAATTTTGAAAAAAACTAGTTGGGAGTATGCCAAGTCGCATTTTTGAATTAATCGAGAAGAAAGGAGGTCCTACTGATTATTAATATTATTACATTATAATTTAATATTGTTATTATGTTATAATTCCATTGGTGCTATAGTTGTGCACCCATGAAATATATGTATATATGTATAGTATTATTATTAGTTGTTTTAAATAAATGTTATGTTCGCCGTTTTATCATTGCTATAACATATTTTTAGCCACCTTCACATGATACTATTCAAAATTAGAAATTATTAATTAAATCTACAAAACGCACGAAAATTGTAGCGGTGCTATAGTTATGCACCGTAGTGTATATGAAGTATAGAAATTAATTTTGTGCCTCTATATTCGATCCTTTATATATCTAATTTAAGCGTACTTAATTACAAAACTATTTAGTTATTTACTAAATATTTAGTAAATAGTGATAACACTATTTGACTATTATTACAGCGAAAAGCAATCGGATATGACATTCTATCAATTAACTGTTTAACTTGTTAGTTAAGTGTAATTAACCTTCTCTTTTATTGGCATTAAAAATTGTAACAATTGAAGTTATGCTTGAAAAAAAAGGAATGTTTTTGAAGTAATTAATGAAAGTTGGAAAAATGAAGTTAAAATTGTTTGTACAAGTAGAAACGTTAAAGCTGAAGTTATAAAATAAAATAAGAACATTAAATTTGATATTATTTATGCAAGTAGGTATGTCAAGGTTAAAGTTCATAAAAATAGCAATGTTACACTTGAAGTCATTTATGCACATAAGAATACGAAAGAAATGAATAAGATATAAATTGCTATAATATATTTTTAGCCTCTTTTGCATGATACTATTAAAAATTAGAAATTATTAATTAAATCTACAAAACGCACGAAAATTGTAGCGATGTTATAGTTATGCACCATAGTGTATGTTCTTTAGATATTTTTTTATTATGCATAAAATTTTCGATCTAATTTCGGCGTCAATTACTTTGTAACACGTAATTGAGTGTGTTGAAAACACATTTTCCCATAAGAGTCCACGTTAAAATATGAAAAATTGAAACATTTATTTCTTAGTTTTTAGGTACCCTAGCCTTCCCAAAATTTGTGTGAGTGTTTTTGGGATAAAATCTAACCCATATACAAATTTTTATAATTTTCTTGGCGTTATTTCTATTTGCACTAGAGCTCCTCCTTAATGTAAATTTCGTCTTTATTTTTTAAACGAAGTTTAAAAAATTTAACACTTGTACGAATACTTATTGCTTCTGTATTTCTATCGATTTATTGTTTTTTCTTGTTGATTTCTCACTTATACAAAATACCTAGTCTTTTCGTACTGTATCTATTTTAGAGATTTCCAAGAATATGTGGAATATCATTGTTTATAAAAAAAAAAAGTTAATAAATCACGATTTCACATAGTTTTTTTGAAAATTGATCGGTGTACGAATACTTTCTACATCCGCTGCATTCACGGGTAGAAGTATTAGGTGGACTGAAAAGTAATGTCGTTTCTGCGAATCTCAATACTTGTTTATCATTCATCAGTTCATTTACCTTTATCGATCTGGCGATTTGTTTGAATTTAATGTACAAGAAATGATATTACTTTTCGGTCCCCCTAATATTTGCGTAAAACGAAATATAATAGTAGTCACCTGTTTACTAAGTAATCGGTCCCGAAAGAGTCACCCGAAACAATCGCTCGAACCACCGACGAAACACATTTTAATTCCGAGTCGTTCCCCGAGCCCGTCGAAATACGAAATATCCCTGTCACTTCCGCTCTCCGCAGCATCCAGGTACATCATTCGCACTCAAATCCTCCGGATCCGTTCTGAGGCTCGTCATCCTCTCGTCGATTCGAAAAAAAACCGAACGTCACTGCACAGAGAGTACACTTGTCGAAACACTTCCCAAAACACTTGTCCTTGTTAAGCCCGAGCACCGAGTCCTGAATACACGGAGAATCACCGCGAGATCCTTGTACGTTCGTCAAAGTCCTGTTCACCGTTCACCACGGGCCCAACATCACCGCCGTTGTGATATACCACCGAGTTCAAGGAAGCCGAACCGTATTTGACACCGTGAATTCCGTTGTTAGACCGTTGGATTTTTTACTCGGGTAGAACTGGCTGAAGAATGTTTTTTTAGAGGTAGCAAGGATCAGTGGAAGCCGGCTCGTGAGCGGGTCGCTTCTTGTAGCATCTCGGGGAGCACTGGTGAGCACTGGTGCCTCGTGGCAAGAGGCCAGGGACCGCGGAACGCTACGAAACCGACTTGGACGACGTGTTACTGCGGAATGGTCGCAGAGTGCTGGTGCAGAGTGTAGGCAGATCCACGAGACCGCGGACCGTGGTACTGGTATATACGTTTCGTTCTCTCCCACTGCCTTGTCTCTTCCTGCACGCCACGGGATCGGTCTCTCCTGCTCGTTTCCCCCGAAGAGGGAGCCCCCTCGACTAGCGATGGCCTCAAGGCACCTCGTATCACTCGTAACGCGCCGAACCTGACCGACCGAGACCTGATTAACTCGTTAAATAACGAAATAAACAATTTTAACTTTGTATTTCATTACAGCCAGGAATTATAAATATCTTTAAATTTATTATTGACAGAGTGCAAATTTTAAATTTTATTCATTTGTCTTGCTAATTGCAAGGTTTAGCTTGTTGTAGATTTTACATGTCGACTCTTTGTTTTAGAATTCTCTTTGGAGACCTACAAATATTACAACGGAATCTACTAGATTTATAAAGTTCATAGCAGAATTAATTTATGGAAAGATGGAAAGTTATTAGCAGAATTAATTTATGGAAAGATG
>NW_026532855.1:0-11283 GCF_026283585.1 Hylaeus volcanicus | reverse complement strand
TATGGAAAGATGGAAAGTTATTAGCAGAATTAATTTATGGAAAGATGTAATTCCTCATAAACACGAAGATGAAAACAAAAACGTTATTAAGTATGTGAGAATTATTATGATATTTGTATGCAAATTGTATATTAAGTTAAATCTTGAAGTAAGAATCTATAAATTCTGTTTATCCACTCTTGTTTTAGAGTCTTTGGAGTCTTTGGAGACCTATAAATATTACAACGGAATCTAATAGATTTACAAAGGAATTATCAGAATTAATTTATAGAAAGATGTAATTGTTCCTCTCAAACACGAAGATGAAAACAAAAATGTTATTAAGTATGTGAGAATTATTATGATATTTGTATGTAAATTGTATATTAAGTTAAATCTTGAAGTAAGAATCTATAAATTCTGTTTATACAGTTAAAAAAATACAAAGTTTGAATTAAGTTTAGTCTATAAATTGTATTTTTCTTAATTTTCGTAATTATTTTCATTCATATGTTCTTCATTCAATATTTGAGTCACTCAAATTTCCGTACAAACATCATAGTAACTCATACCTTTTTATAACTTTGAATTGAATAATAAGTGTCAATAGGGTTTAGTCTATAAATTATTGTTTTCTAAATTTTCTTAATTATTTTCTTTCATATGTTCTTCATTCAATATTTGAGTCACTCAAATTTCCGTACAAACATCATAGTAACTCATACCTTTTTATAACTTAGTACTAGTAAATGTTTTTTACACATTGAATTATATTTTATATTTTATATTTGTAGTTATAATTTCAAACAATAGAAGTTAACAATTTTAAACAAGTTTATTTAAAATAAGCATAAACATATTTAACACTAAAAAACTATCATCCTTTAAATATTCTAAATTTGTCCACCTTCACATATATAAATACTTATTATTATCAAAATATTTCATTTTTCCTTTTATATTGCATCACAACAATATTTTTTTTTCCTTTCTTTATACTTGATAATCTTTATGTTTCAATTTAATATAAGGTTTGTTTATACCTGAAGAAGAACGAACAGCTTTATGATTAGAACGTTATACAGTTAATCAATAATTAACTTTATGTTCTTGTTGCTGCCGGAAATAAATAAATAATGTTAACAACTTAATTACGTGTATCTCGAACATTTACAAGAACAACGAACACTTAATCTTTATATTATCATAAAATTAGCAATATGTTGTATTATATTTTTTTGCGCTCAATTATTTTGGATTATGTGAAATCAACTAAACTTTCTTTGTCTTTAATCCAATGTTGTAATAGTGATTCATTTATTTAACATTTCAGGTAGTATATCCGTCCTCTTTATAAAACAAACTACAAATGCATAATTAGTATAGAAGAAAACAGATCTTACTTTATACTAGTAATTCCTAAAAATATATTATTGAAACAAACAAAAAATAAATATACATGTTGAGTTTTGAATTTTCACCTCCTCCTTTTCGAAGTCGGTTAATAAACGAAGATTATCGATGTTACTGAAAAAGAAGTCTTCAAACTAAACTGGTATAAACGATTTTTGTTGCTTTATTGAAGTGTAAGTTGCTATGTAAAATAAATTTAGAGATGATTATTTTAAGGATTAAATTCTTTTCAGTAGGATTAAATTCTTTTCAATTCTTTCAAATGATTGTTACTTACTATTTATGGATTATTATGATCAAATAATAAGTCATATTTTATTGTAAATGTAAAATCTAGCATGTATAACACCGAACGAATATATTTGAACGAATAGTTTTAAACAAAATTGTTTTATCATTCACATTTTTTTTTTTTTTTGTATTCAAATATCGATATTTTCCAAAAAGTATAAGAAGTCTACTAAGATTGTAACATATATTATGACATACTTTTATTGATACTAGTATATTTATTTGCTTATTTACAAATAAATCAATACACTACAAAATAAATATATAATTAATGTATACATTTTTTTGCAGAGTGATATTTATGATCTAGTTAATATTGTAATTATATAATTCATTTCATTGTTGTGTATAAAAATGCAATCTTTTGTTAAGAATTTTGTATATCGAGAAATAATTACTTATTATCGTTTATTCAAATAAAAAGTGTAAAAGTCGTGAATGACTAAGAACTTGTATGTATTAAATTGTTTAAAAAATTAAATACTTTATTCATATAAATTTTTGTTTAACAATCCATAAAACAACTTTTCGATTTTAGAGTTGTTCTTGGAAACTGTCACATTGTACTCAACGCTGTCGATGAATTTAGTGTGCATTGACTGTTGTGCAACATTATTTTCTGCTATCAATAATAATTATAATAAGAAAAGTAATAATAATAATAATAGTAAACTTGTTCGTAAAATATCCCAATGAACGCATTAAAATTGTAAATTTCGAAGTTGATACACATTATTGCAGTTACAATTATATTTTATAGTATGAGTGATGTGTTATCTCAATCTTTTAACTATAATTCATAAAACAATACTATTAATTCGTGGATTTAGCTAATAAATAACGTGTAAAATTTGAATCTTCATTTGAATCTTCATTTGTGTTTTATATTTCCATTTGTACGTAGAACATAAAATAATGATCTTTGTTTTGTTTAACGAATGTATTAGGTTGTCCAGAAAGTTCGTACCAATTTTTAAGAAAACTTGAAAGGCATATTTGAATTGTAATATACATTTATTTATATGTATATTTATTGAATTACATAGGTACTATTTTGTTCCACAACCTTTCCACCTTTTAAGGGATGTACATATATATGTTATTTGTTTTCAGCCATGAATTTTCCGGACAACCCAATAGTTATCGATCCTTTTTATCAATTGTTACATTTCATTAACTGCTTGCCAATGTTTAGGTTATTTATTTTTGACCTAAATGTACTTATTGAATCATCAAATTACGAATAACTTACAAGGAAAATATTTTTAATATGCACAAAGAACGTAAATCTGTATATAGACAAAAACGATACCAAGAAAATATAGTTTAACGTATTTTTAATATTAATCACTCATGATTCTATCATCGAACTGAATAAATAACTATGAGTAGAGGCTTGATTGTAAATAAATTCAATTGCTCGTGAATTTATAATTTGAAACGCATATATGTAGAATTCTAGTAATACTTAAATTCAATGTGATATTTTGAACAATTATAAAACACTATTAGTGTTATAAACACATTCATGAATGCATAAAGATATATTTTGTAATCTGGATTGTATTTTTTTTAGATAAAATTTGTCTTTACATGTTCTTTTTTTTTGCTACTGTAAAGATATAATTCAGTTATAAAAATGTTACAACACTTATTCGTGATCGTTAAAAATAAACTTTCAATAATGTTCAATTAGAAAATGCACAGCGATTTGCACTTTTCCGGTGCTAAAGACTTGCTGCCCTAATTTATATGAATGCATTTTGTGTACAAAAAGAGAGCGAAATTCCCTTTTTCTGGTTTAATATCAATGTTAACCAAAAAAAATAACTGGACAAATGTATGTATATTAGATAATTTTTTATTTGTAACAGCTTTTATTTTTAGAATTCCGTATTTTTGTATTATTCCGTATTTTTTCCGTATTTCTTGAATAGCCTATTTTTGTATTTTTCCGTATTTTTTGAATTGCGTATCTTTTCCATATTTTTTCAATTGCATATTTTTGTATTTTTCCGTATTGTTTGAATTCCGTATTTTGCTCAAAGATTCATCCGAGTTTTCATACTATTCGGATAATCCGGTTATTCGAATATTTGGATACTCGAATGAAAAATCTGGATATCCGAATATTGTACCGATATCTCGATGTCGGGATGTTAATATAACTCCGCCTGGAGCAAATATAGGGTGTCCCAAAAATGTTGTAACACCTTGAGAAAGGGGTGATTCGGGAGTTGATTTGAAACAACTTTTTCCTTAGCGAAAATGTTGTCCGAGGCTTCGTTGAGGAGATATTAAGCGGAATACACTGACCAATCAGAGCGCGCGTAGACCGTTGGAGCGACTGCGGTAGCGAAGGCTACGCGCCAAGCGGCCGCGCTCGTACACGAACAAGTGACTCGACGTGCATCGAAGGTAGAGATCTAGAGATGGCTAGAACTGCTACTTGTGAATCACTCGTGATTCGATCACGTTCGTTGCAAATCACGGTGATTTTTCACAGTGATTCGTGATTTTTCGTGATCGCTTCTGATTGGTGAAGAACATAACCGTTCCTTGTACGCGTCGTTAGAAACTTCAGCCTAAATGTAAATGCACCGTAATGAAAAACACCCTAACCTATTTATTTTACATATATTATACATAAGTATGTAATTAACGACATCAAAACAAAAATGCGAATTACCTACACCGCATAAAATAAAGTAAAGTAAAGAATAGTAAATAAAGGAATGCTTTAATGAGGAACAGTGAAGAGTAATGAATATAAGCCTATAATTATGAATTGCAAGTCTTAGTGTAGTTGTAAGCGTCGTTAGACTTTTACAAAATGTAACACTGTTAGAAACTAATGTAATTAATACATAAAACGTAATACGGATCCTATATATATAATAACATATAAGTAACTATGTATCGCTGTTCAAGAATAACAGCATAGATCATTTCTCTGCTTGCAATCTGTTTCTTTTTTCCGTTAAAATTAATCCTGCTTTAGAAAATATTCTTTCGAATGGGACTAAAGTAGCCACCACGCAAAATAAATGATCTACTAATTTACTTAATACAGGTAATTGAAATTGATATTATATCCGGATTTTCTATGCAAACTATGTATATTGAAACATTTTACAAAAAGTAATTTAATTAAGATCGAGAATTGTGATCACGCAATTCTAACAAGATAAAAGAACCACGATCACACTCGTGTATGAAATTAAATCACGATCACTCTCGTGAATAAATCACCATCGTGATCCTGATTTTGCGATCACTGTGATAAATAACGGTTAGTGATTTTGCAAGCCATCCCTAATCGAAGAACATTGACGCTAGAGATGGCATGAACTTCTACTTTTGAATCACTCGTGATTCAATCACGTTCATTCTCAATCACGATGATTTTTCACAGTGATTCATGATTTTTCGTAATCGCTTCTGATTGGTACAGAACATTCTGTTCACTTTTCACGAATTATGTTGTTCTTAGATTATATATATATATATATATATACAAGAACAACATAATTACAACATTGCATATATTAAATTATATTGCATAAAATTATATTAACATTGCTTTTAGACCATATTATAAAATGTAATATATATATATATTACATATTATATATTATAATTATATATAATATAATATATTATATTAATATATAAATATAATATATTATATTATATTATAATTATATATTATTATATGTAATATATATATATATTACATATTATAATATGGTCTAAAAGCAATGTTAATATAATTTTAATACAATTTAAATTTGACTCATTTGTAGTTTCTTGAATTTCCGCTAAGTGAAGACAGCGAGACACTAACGATAAAAATTAACATGAACCGCTTCTGAAACACCATCTTTCGCATCACGATCGTGATCGAAGTTTAATCAGAACTGCGATCGTGATTGTGTGATCACCATCCCTAATTGACGCAGCCGCTTAGCTCGTAGCCTTCGCTACCACGGCCGCTCCAACGGTATACTCGCGTTCTGATTGGTCGCGGTTTTCTGTTAATATCTTTTCAACAACATTCGGACAACCTCGGGCAACATTTTCGCCAAGGAAAAAGTTGTTTCAAATCACCTCCCGAACCATCCCTTCCAAGGTGTTACAACATTTTTCGAACCTTTAATTAAATAGTCTCTGATCTGGTCTTCCGAATATTCGATTATTCGAATAGTTCCATCCGTAATTGGAGGTTTGGCGTGTTCAAAATTGTTTGAAAACTCGCGCGGTTGAGAAAACTAAATGCCCATCGCTACTCTCGACGAAACCCGCCGCGCCGGCTGCTTCTCTCCCCTGCTTCTTTCTGCCTTTCTGTTTCTTTCCTTCCCCTCCCGCCGCTCTATGGCCGGTTCATTGGTTCATCGGTGCACCGGTCCGGGCTCCGTATTCTTCTCTCTAATTATACCGTTACGTGCAATCGCTCGTGTCAATTAGCAGCTCCTTTCTTCCTGCCCGAATACAACCCCTTCTTTCGCGGAGGACCCCGGAGGATCTCGATTTGACTCTCACTAACCTCCCCCCCACCCCCCCGCGCCCCTCTCACGTACCCCATCACACCCCACCCGCTTCGTTCAAGGGATCAGAGGAAGTGAATATATGCTTGCGGATTTACGTTTTACATGTGAATACAATTCTGTCGATGAGACTGTACCTTTTCTTGATCGATTAATCATCAAAAGAAATAAGAATGGACACAGTTGAAAAAATTCTGTTCTTACGTATACGAATTCATTGGTTGAATATTTTGCATTTATTATTTTACGCAATTTTGAGTGCAAGCTTAATTGCAGAATGTACACAGTTGAAAACGTTCGTATAAAAATTCTTCCTTCCAGTGGTGACGTAAAAGTACTCGAATTTCAAAATTTCCATGATTTTACTATAACGAAGGTGCCATGTGACCTAAAACAATCAATCAATCAATTTAAAAAAAAAAAAAAAGGACTAACCGATGAATAAATTAGTGTAGCTAATAATTAAATATGAAAGAACATTTCAAAAGCTACAAAATGATATGTAACACTTGCATATACAGTGATTTTAATGACTCCAAAAAATTGCACAGACTGAAACAACGTAAAAAACGCCCGAACTTTTGGTTCACCCTGATAATTATTTCTACTTAAACTAGAGTTATAAATGACTGAATATAAAGGCACAAAATTAATTTTTACACCTACACCTAATTTTTACACAACAAGAAGACAAATATTCGTATTCTTTAGAATACATAAAAGCATTACTTGAAAGAAAAAGACAAGAGTTGCATTCTTTTCGTTGGAATTAATTCCCAAAGAGGAGTCTACTTTAGAACAATTCGATTGCCTAGTTCCCTTGAATTTAAAATGAAGTCAAACTGCTCTATCTGCGAGCGTAGTATTACAAAGCAACTACATTACATCTCATTAAACGAAACATGTTCACCGCGTGTTCGATTAATGCTTTGCGGGTAGAAGCGTTTATTTGCCGGAGTACCGACTCCAATTCTTCTTTATTTCCCCTTAATTATACCGTTACTTGTAATTGCCCTCCTTAATTAGCAGCGTTCTTTCTCTGTTACGGAACGAGCCTTTCGTATCCTCGATAAATCTCGTAACTTATCCCTCGAATCTTTTTTCCGACGATCGGGAATACGTATTACAGGTGATTAGTTAACGGATTAACAAGGTCTGTGGAACACTATAGAAGATCTATGAACGTCTATCGAATATTTCAAGGAATATACATGTAACATGTATTCAGCTATGTGAATTTGGCACTCGACTTTTCAAAAATTAATTTCTTTTTTATAGAAAATGATAGTATTTCGTTTGTACTTAATTGTACCACCAATAGTTTCCTTTGTACCTTCATCAATTAATAATTAAAAAAAATTCAAAAAATGATCAGCACCCGACATTGAGATTTTTGAAATCTGTTTTTTCCCCACTGTTTAGAATCGTTTGCACCTGTTTGTACCGCATTTCGTTTCATGTGTACCTCAATAGTTTAAATTTTACAAGCAATTGTTTATACGTGTAAGAGAGAAGTTCGTCAATTTTCAATATTCTTAAAATCTGTTTGTTCCCCGTTCTTTAGAATCGTTTATACCCGTTTGTACCGCTTTTCGTTTCGTTTGTACCTCAATAAAAAGAAATAATAAAAAATATAAATTTAAGATTTTAACATGAAATTAAAATTTTTATTCCTCTTATGCTATTGCTTCAAATAATACTATTTAAACTTTGTAGAGCATTGTTGAAATTAAATACAATTCAAATCATAAAATAAATATAAATAAAATCATAGCAGGAGAAGAAAAGTAAATTTTATATTCGAATTTAAAATTTATATTCTTTCCTCATACATGTTCTCCCTCAAATAATATCATTAAAAATTTGGAAACGTGCTTTCCAAAACATACAATTGAAATCGTAACGTAAAATTAAGCGAAATCATAACGGGAGAGGAAATTTAAATTATATAATAAGAAAAAAAATCTAAATTTTACATTAAAGTCCTAACATTTACAATAGCAGAACAAATATAAATTTTGCATTGAAACTCAAAAATCCACAACAGCAGGAAGACTATATAAAATCCTAATGGTTATAATAGAAGAAATACAATATACCAATTATATTCTGAAAAATCCTAAAATTATATTTTTTCGACTATAATGATATTAATTCAAATAGTACCGTTTAACTTTTGTAAATTTGTTTGAAATTAAACATACATATAACAATTACAAATCCGAAGAAGTCTCAAATTCACGAGTGAAAAGATACAAATAAATTGGGGCCGATTCAGGATGTTGAACATGAAGCAATTTTTAATGACCTTTTGAAAAATAATGTATGATGCAGATCTTTATGAAATTTACAGAATCTTTTACTGGATATTTGGTGATAACAAATAACATTTTTTTACGACCGATTCAAGACACTGGACATGAAACATTTTTTGAAGAATTTTTTAAAAATAATTTATTACGCAGATCTTTATCAAATTTACAGGGTCTTTTAATGGGTATTTAGCGATAACAAATAATTTTTCTCAATGCAAAATTGTACTTGAAAAGTCCTGTATGCGGGCATGTATGTAGATCTCTCGCTGATGAAATTACGAATTTTCGATTTTAGAGTTTTCAATTTTTTCAAAAACCAAAGAATTTGTTGTTCATTATATAATAATATTGCCGATACATCAGTAATGAGGAGAACAGTACAAAATTGAAACAATAGTAGGAATTGAAAGAAAAAATATGGTTTTAGCAACAGTATCATCATTATTTGTATGAAACAATTCTTTAATTTATTTGTTTTTATCAAAGATTCAGGTGCATCGATAATATAATTATATAATAAATCAGTAAAATTTTAATTTTTTAGTAAATAATTGGTTTGTTTATATATCTTTTATCTTTAGCATTATTAAATGGTAACCGTGCTTGTTTACCGTTTATACAAGCTTCGCATAAGTAATCATTCGGAATAACTTTATGTATTAATTCTATATCATCGACCATTTGTTTGTTCTTTAATTCTATTTTAGATCTTCCCATGTGGCCCAAACGCCTACGCCATAATTCATAATTATTAACTACTGTACTGTTTATTTGTAAATTGCTTGCCCTTTTCGTGTTTAACTTAAAATCGACTGCAATTAAATTGTTCAAGAGCTTACCAGTTATGATGGCTTTACCATTTTTTATTACTTTCACACCAATTTCGTCGAACGGATATAATTTAAACTATTCAGGTACTAACGAAAAGAAACGAAAAACAGAACTGTAAACGTTAAACAGAATTAGTCTAAATTAGACTTCTTATCGAGTAAACCATTCTTCGTTTAATTATCTTCTTACCAATAACACTCGTCGTTTCTACAATATTTACTTTAAATTTTCATTTTCGTAATTGGTCACACCCAGCCTATATTACCTCTAAACGTTTTTTCGCGTCTGTAATGTTCTTTAATTCTTTGCAGTTCCATTTTCACACGATAACACTCCCTCGTTCGATGTATTTTCATATAAAAGAAGGAAAGGGTTGCTAAAAGTCGCGTACTGCAGTTCTAAAATGTACTAGGGTGATTTCTCAACTGAATGATTCGAGTCGAGTGACTGATATTAAACATTTTTCCACCCGATCGAATTCGTTCAGACATCGGGCCGAACAGCGCTAATTATACTCTCAGACCCCTCAACAGAGACGTGCAATTGCTTCGATACATTTGCATATTTCTTGTCAGGAGCACATGCACCAATCAGAGCGTTAAATTATACTGTAGTTTCCCTGTTTCAACGAAAGATGATTAGAAACTTGTGCAATTACTAACATGGTTTTCTAATGTATTTACAGTGGGTGTAGAAAGTATTCGTACACCGATCAATTTCCAAAAAAGCTATGTAAAATTATAATTTATTACCTTATTTTTTATAAACAATGACATTCTACATATTCTTGGAAATCTCTAGAATAGATAGATTACAAAAAAAATAGCTATTTATGTAAGTTGCGAAATTAATAAGAAAAAAACAATTGATCGATAGAAATATTGAAGCAATATTCGCACAACTGTTTAATTTTTAAAACTTCATTTAAAACAAGAAATTTACATTAATTTATAAGTATATAACACTTTCTTCGTCGAATTTCCTTTTGATTTTATAATTATTGCAACTCTTCGAAGCGTTAAATTAACTAAATTATTAGTCATTCGAAGTGAGATCTTCTTCCATTTTAAGGGGTTAGTCGCAGTCAGGAAGAGGAAAAACGACATTTCTTTGTGTTTTTTTTTTGTAATTATTAAATAATAATTTGCATAAGTAACAATTAAGTATATTATAAAGCATGTTTTAAAGAACTAAAAAACATTTTTTGTTTTAAGAAACGTTTAATTTATATCGTCATAACAGTCAATGATATAGACGATGATTTAAAAACATAGGTTTACGGTGAGCAAGATTTCTCTACACTGGTTTACCTGAAAACAAAAACAAAGGTAGATTTCGAAAATAGATTAGTCTAACGGATCCTTGAACGAAGGATTTTGGAAGAAATTAATTTAAAACAAGATGGCGTACATTTGAAGTTGATTTTCAATTTTGTTACTAAAATTAAGCGATTCAATACAGGATAAAAAGAAAAGTGTACAAGAAAATAAAAAATCCTTCGATCAGCGACCCGTTAGTCTAATATATTTTCTAAATCTACCTTTAGTTTTGTTTTCAGGTGCACCAGTTTCAAGAAATCTTGCTCACTGCAAACCAAGTGGCCACCCACGCCATAGCCTGTTATGACGAAATGAATTAACCTTTTTTTAAAACAAAAATTCTTTTATAGTTCTTTAAGACACACTTTGTAATATATTTACATTTCGTTAATAAAAATTATTATTTAATACCTTAAAAAAACACACACACAAGAAACTGTCCGTTTCCATTTTCCTGACTGCGACTAACCCCTTAAGACTAATTCTGTTTAACGTTTACGGTTCTTTTCTTTTTTTTTTTTTCATTTTTTTTTTAAGTACGTATCACAGTCGATTAGTTAACGAATTAACAAGATTTGTGGAACACTA
>NW_026532854.1:0-1956 GCF_026283585.1 Hylaeus volcanicus | reverse complement strand
CATGTTATACGGTCCAAGGCATTGGAGTGACACAGTTTTGATGTCTTTTCCCCGCGTGGATAGCATTAAAATACGAAAATGACGTTTTTTTTGGAAAACCCACCCGCGTGAGAGCAGAGGCACCCTGATTAGGCCTTGGTCCCAAAACCAGGGCCAATGAGCGCGCCTCTTTGACTCGACGGGGGTGGCACCTAGGGTGAGTAGTGGTGGTGCGGGGACGGCTCTATTGCGCACAGTAGGTTTGCGTACGGTCGCATTGGACACCGACGTTTTGGAAACGACACATTGCGCACAGGAAGAATTGTACACAGTTGGATTGCGCACAAGCAGAGTATCACAGAGTAAAATTGGACTCAAAGCTATCTTCGCGCCCGTGTTCCCATCTTATACCTTGATTCTTTAATGCTGTGCGTGTTTCGTCTGAGATGTTTGGATAATTTGTAATTTATTCTTTACCTCGATTCGCATAAGAAGCATGCCAACTGTGCTGAAATTATTTATCGTTGTGGAATATTTAAATTCTAACATGTTGAAATGAATTGTTATTATTTTTTAGCTGACAGCATACGCCTCGAAACTATATGCTTGTGGGGGGGGGGGGGCGGTTTTCTCGAAAAAACCGAGATCTCGAATTGAAAGCGAGATCCCGAACGCAAAACCGATATCTCGAATCCCAAACCGAGACTCCGAATAGTTCCGAGTCCAGAACCGATCCTCGGTTCTCTGTGCCGGCCACGGAGTCTTCGTCAATGCTCGTGTCCGATCGGTATTTATCGACGACTTTCTCCCCACACGGTACCCAACCGGGATCTCGAATCCTAAATCGAGATTGTTCGCTGTGTTCTATTAATTTCAATATTATTAAAAGACGGGAGATCCGCATATTCAATTATAAAATATAGGGTGTAATGTATTTACTTTATATACTTATTATACTTTTCATTTACTGTACATCATATGTTTCAATATTAGCAATGAAACTATTAGAAGAGCCAGAAAATCATTTATTTTCCGTATACAATAATGTATTCCAAACAATGGTCATTATTTCGAACATTTATAAAAATAAAGTAGTTCAAGCAAATATTATATATTAAATATTATATGCATTAGATACAAAACCATTATATATTATATATATAAGCCTCGAAATCAGAGGCTTAGTAAACTCGGCAGAGTGGCGTGGATAATAAATTGACCCTTGTTGTTGCAGTAAATAATCCCTGTAATTCACATATAAACTCTCACTTACAATTAGAATAACTTTTAAAACTACCTTAAAGCTAATATCGCACCTGAATCAACACAATGTCGGTATCTCGATTTAAATATGTTTTCAGCTTTACAGTAGCTGTTTAGTTTATCGGTACTGTGCCACATAACGGCTGACGCTAACGGCTAACGGCTAATGAGCGCTACTCAGTCACCTTTAGTTACGTATATGACGTAGACGTGTAGGTGACCAAGTTTGAAAAGGCGTCAAACTTACATCCCCCCCCCCCCTTTTCATGCTGAAGGAATCGGAGATGGGTGGTAGGGAATTAATTTACAAGCATGGAAGAAATTTGATTCTTCCTTTTTAAATCCACTATCTATTATATACACTGACGGACAAAATTAAAGGGACACTTTTTTAACACATCATATCTATGGGAGTTTTCAACCGATTTTGGGGAAACTTCGCGAGGAGTAGTTTTGAAGTGTCCTCTAAATGTGCGCAAAGTTGCATTGGCGAGGGTTGACAGGAAGGGGTTAAGTCAACCCCGTAAAGAGGGGCACGTCGACAGACGCCACTTTTGAGGGGGCCAGGGGTGACGGAAGGGGTTGAAAAAATCAACAAAATCTTTGGGGCGACCCTCCTCGATGCCCTCAACAAAATGCACCCCTCAAAATCCCTCTCGGGAAAACCCACTCCTCACAACACCCCACCCCCTCCAAAATCCACAATTTTTGGAC
>NW_026532853.1:2458-6953 GCF_026283585.1 Hylaeus volcanicus | reverse complement strand
TCGTCATATGTTACTATTCTGACGCGTTACTATCGTCATGCGTTACTATTCTGGCGCGTTACTATTGTCATATGCCACAGTTCTCCACGCGCTATTATCATCACGCGTGACCGTCGTGATGTGCTATTGCCACCACGCGTTACTGTCGTTATGAGTCACCGTTGCCACACGTTACTGACGGCAAGCGTTATCGTCGTCATTCCTTATCATCATAACGCGTTACTTTCGCAACTCCTAACGTCAGCCAACGTCTTTATACTTCCTATACGCGATGCTTCACATACAATCTCCTTCATTCTTCACAAAACTTCAAACCGTGCATAATAAAACACACAGATATGAACAAATACGTAAAAATAACAATTCCATCAAACCATTCGATGTCTATTCTATTAAATTTTTTTATATGTAATACCCAATTAATTTTGCCAATACTTGTGCGCATATATGCCTAGGTTTTGGCACGTTCGAGGCATATGACGTTCTAGACTGAACGGCCGGCAACGGAGTAACGAATGTTCGGTGGGATTGGCGACGGCGTCTTTCAGCTGGCGCTCTCGCACGTCATCGGAATGGTTGAAACGGATTATCGGTCGGGAAGCTATCCGTTATCTTTCGAATGAAAATCAAGGAAAAGCCCGTGCCTCGGTGTCAGTTCGTGCGCGGACGACAATAATCGCCGGCGATCTGTCATGAATTGAAATTCATACGCCACGCGCTGGCTTTTTATCGGCGATCCGTTCGACGGAAGCGGCACGCTACAATTGCATCTTTATGGATTTTAATGGCGTGTCGCTGGCCATGTTACACGGCCGGCGACGCGTTGGAATGTTTCGTTGATAGGCAAATTCGAAGGAACACTTTCCAATCGCATTATACGTATGTTTCATTTAATTTAGTATTAATTAATTAATTCGTAAATAAATCGCAATGGACGCTATATAATCATAGTGATAACATAATTATAATAATATATACAAAATATGATATTAATATTATTTTGTTCGGTGGAAAAATGATTCGCTAACAAGGGAAAAAATATAATGAGAAGTACACAGTATTGATTAGCAGAATAATTATTTTATTATCTGATATTAAATTTCAGCAAAATTATTTTTCCTTCGATGTAGGAAATTATTTTGTTCGATAAAGTAAGGCATATGTGTCTATTTACTGTGAAGCTGATTTTTATTAAAAATTGACAAACATTCACCAAATATAGTTTTATGTGCGTAATTTAAATTCAGTTTTGTATTATATACTCTAATTACTACATTATGCTCTCCGAATAGTAAACAATAAAATTTCAGATTTAATTGTCAGATTTTGTTAATCGCGAATAAAAATAAATATATGTTATCACTTTCGACCGTTGAAAGAATTCGTTCAAGGATTTATTGGCTTTGTTATATTGCGTTATGGTGATGCCTTCGAAGAAATTATTTCTCAGGCAGGTTTATTTTCTTCTTTTTTCATTTCTTTTTTTGTCGCAAACGTAAAAAGCTAACGAAGTCGCGGCGACGCGCGTCGCGTGACGACGTTGTGAGAACGTGCGACGCCGAGACACAAGCCGACGAATTAATGGGCCTATTTTTTTATTCAGTGGCACGGCGTCGGGGGGGCCGCTCGCCTTTATTTTATTTCATTTTATAGGGACGCCCAGTCGCCACATATGAACTCCCCCAGCGTAAAACGATCGAGGATCGCGATATACCTGCCCTGGAACGTTCGTTAATGTCGCCCCGTGCTCGTTCACTCGCTACTCAAGACTAAAGAGAACAGTAAGATGCTCTTCGAACTGAAAAGAAGTTGAAGAAAATCGTGGAGAGACTGTGCGGGATACAGAAAACTTACGAAAACTGTGGAAAACTGATCAAAACTGAGGGAAATTCGAGAAAATGCAAGAAAAGTCAATAAAACTGAGGAAAAGTCAATGAAACTGAGGAAAAGACAAGAAAGTGGAAGAAAATTGAAGAAAAATCAATAAAACCGAAGAAAACTTAGGAACAGTCAAGAAAACTGGAGAAATATTGAGAAGAAAACACTTTCTAACTGGAGAAAAGTGAGGAAAAGACAAGAAAACTGAAGAAAAATCAATGAAACTGAAGAAAACTTGAGAAGAGTCAAGAAAACTGAAGATATATTTAGTAGAAAACACTTTTTAACTGAAGAAAAGTGAAGACATTTACGAAAGAACTATTTCAAACTGAAGAAAACTCAGAAAAATTCGAAGAAATTGAAGGAAATTGAAGAAAAGTCGATAAAACTGAGGAAAAGACAAGAAAATTGAAGAAAATTGAAGAAAATGAAAGAAAAGTCAATAAAACTGAGGGAAAGACAAGAAAATGGAAGAAAAGTCAATAAAACTGAAGAAAACTTAGGAAAAGTCAAAAAAACTGAAGAAATATTTTGAAGAAAATACTTTTTAACTGACGAGAAGTGAAGAAATTTACAAGAAAAACTCTTTTAAACAAGAAAACTGAAGAAATCTATAATAAAAACACTCTTACACAAGAAAACTGTAGATAAGAACAATTTTACACCGAAGGAAACTAAAGACATTTAAAAGAAAACTCTTTTAAGCTGACGAAAAGTGTGAAAATTTATACAAAAAAGTTGTATACCGAAGAAAACTGAAGAAATTAAAGAGAAAATTCATCTAAACCGAAGAAAACCGAAGAAATTTACAAGAAAAATGTTCACACTGAAGAAAACTGACGAAATTTAAAAGGAAACTCTTTGAAACTTAACAAAGCTGAAGAAATGTCGAAGAAACTCTTCAGAACTGGGAGAAACTGAATAAAGATATAGAAAACTGATCCGAACTGTAGAAATAAAAATGAAACTAAATAAAACTGAAATAAAACCGAAAAATTAGACCTGTTTCGAGATCGATCTTGTTGGGATGCTCGAACAGAGACGTTTCGTGGAACGATATTAGCATAATTCCAAGGAAATCATCTCCTACACCTGCGGCCGCGTCTATCGTCGCTCGAAAGTTTAAGGTTTTATGTAAAACCACCTGGAGAGAACCGTTCCAGGCACATCAAAAGCCGCGGCGGACGATCGTCGAAGCGAATCACGTAGATCCACGGATTTCCACGGATGTTCCTTGTTAGAAGCGAGAACGTCCCCGGTACAACGAGGATTTCGGAAACGCAGCCGGTGGCATCAGTATGCGGCTGGCCGCGTGCATTATGTCATAGCGCGCAGACGATCCTTCAGCCTATCACCTGATAACGTTCGAATCTCCATGAGAATCTTGATCGAAGCACGATCCTACGTTCGGTATCCGCTGTTTGCTGTCGCTTAGGTGCATGAAATTAGGATGTTCGCTCTCGATGGTTAACCGTCGGACGGTGGTTCGGCGCAGTACAGACTGTATTGTGCAGTCGATTGAAGCTGGGAAATAGTTAATAGTTTATTCGGTTGAAATTATTATTATTTATTGCGAAGTGACGATATGCGGTTCAGTGATAGGAGGAGTGCAATTATTTGGATAATAGAATAGTGGGTTAACAGACGGTTAGCAGTATGAGGGATAAGCATTGATCATAGGAATTTTCAAATTCTTATCCACTTGGAGCGAGTTGTACTGTCATATCGTTACATTGTCATATTGGCATGACGTCATCGTCATATAATCGTCATGTCGTTGTTGTATTGTCGTATTGTTATCACATCTTTACATCGTCATAGTGCCATATCATTATTATATCGTCGTCATGTCGTCGTCAGATTGTCATATAGCCACATTATCACACCGTCATATTGCCACGTCGTCATAACGACATATCGTTACTGCCATGTTCTGATTGTCACACCGCCACCGTCGTCATGTCGTTACATCGTCATACTGTCATATCGTCATCATCATATCATCGTCACGTAGTCGTCACATTGTCATATCGTCGTCATCATATCATCGTCACGTCGTCGTCAGATTATCGCATAGCCACGTCGACACATCGTCATATTGTCACGTCGTAGTAACGACATATCGTTACTGTCATACCCTGATTGTCACCTCGTCACGTCGACATATCATTACATCGTCATAGTGTCCTATCGTTACATCATCACATCATCGTCATGTTTCCGTCACGTTGTCATATAGCCACATTTACACATCGTCATATTATCACATCGTCACGACGACATATTATTACTGGCATACCCTGAAGGTCAAATCGCCACGTCGTCATACCGTTGCATCATCATATTATCGTCACGTCGTCGTCACATTGTCATATAGCCACATCGACACGTCGTCATATTAACACATTGTCGAAACGACATATCGTTACTGTCATATCCTGGTTGTCACATCGTCGCATTGTCACTCCGTCATATCGCCACTACTATAATATCGTCACATCGTCGCATCGTCACGCCGTCACGTTGTCACATCGTTACGCCGTCATATCGCCATCATTATAATATCGTCTCACCGTCATATCGCCATCATTATAATATCGTCACGTCGTCGTCACAT
>NW_026532853.1:2227-2448 GCF_026283585.1 Hylaeus volcanicus | reverse complement strand
ACGTCGTCGTCACATTGTCATATAGCTACATCGACACGTCGTCATATTGACACATTGTCGAAACAACATATCGTTACTGTTATATCCTGGTTGTCACGTCGTCGCATCGTCACTCAGTCATATCGCCACTCCTATAATATCGTCACGTCGTCACATCGTCACGTCGTCATATCACCATCATTATAATATCCTCACGCCGTCATCACATTGTCATATAGCCA
>NW_026532853.1:0-2217 GCF_026283585.1 Hylaeus volcanicus | reverse complement strand
ACGCCGTCATCACATTGTCATATAGCCACATCGACACGTCGTCATATTGACACATCGTCGAAACGACGTATCGTTGTTGTCATATCCTTCTCGCAACGGCTTCACACCATCACACCGTCACTCCGTCATATCGCCACCATTATAATATCGTCACACCATCGCTCCGCCATATCGCCACTACTATAATATCGTCACGTCTTCAGATCGTCATCGGTATATTGTCATATCATCATATCGCCGTCACATTGTCATACCATGACACCGTTTCACCGTCATGCAGTCACCGTCATCCCGTCTCGTCGTCATGCCGTCGCCGTCACGTTCTCGAAAAGACATCCCAAAACCCAGCCTCCTTATAAAATCTACAAATCTGCCCTCTCAACGAAAACGCCCGATTAAAGTTACAACTTTTCCGACGGTCATACGTCGCGTAACCAACAGCATCGTCGTCGTTCCAATTTCAACGTGCCACAGTCGCGAGCGAGCCTCGTCCCCATCCAGTATCTTTCTCTCGTAGCGTCAACAGGAATAGTTCCAGCGCGCCGGAAAGAAAGCGGAACGCCCGATGCCTGGAAACGGATGAAATCCGCCGACAGGCTGTCCGTTTCCACCGCGCACGTACCACACCACCGAGGTGTGAAGACGTTATTCAAAATGTACAACCATTAACCATTGGCATCCTACGGAACTGCCGTCCCTGAATTAACAAGTACTCCAATGTGCGCCCGTACATCACACGAGGTGTCAACGGATTCAGAGAATCGTTTCCCCCGATCTCAGAAGCCATTCACGAAGCGGCCCCGTCGCGATTAACATTTAAAATATCCAACGGACGGGAACGGAGCTACTTAAACGCGTTTTTTATCCTGAAAAAGTCGACTGCGTTTAAAGGTCTGCGTCGATCCTCCATCGCCGCCACCCAGAGAGGAGGCACTAGGTCTAGGAGGTGCGCTAGGCCTCTACTCAGGGGAGTTACAGTCGATTTTCTATGTCGATTGTCTCGCAATCGAATTTCTTTGTAAGCACAATCATTTATTTATGAGATGCAGTAGTGTAATAGTGGTAATCATCGTTTAACATTGCGGAGCTATTTTCAGAGAAAATCGCGGAATGTTCTCCAGTCATATTGGTCCGCCGTTTCCTGAGACGAAATTCTGTAAAATCTCAACCGGACGTATTGTTATGCAATCGATAAAACTAAGAATCATAATTTCTGTCTCGAACGCTTCGAATCTAATCATTTGGCGACATTGCGATCACCGTTTAAGCTCTAAGTCGCTACTAGAGGGCAATCTTCGCTCGATAATTAACCTGAAACGTAAAAACGACTCGGATGCATCAGCGGAATCATTCAAGCATTCGCTCCGAGAACCGGCTCCGAAGCTCTCCAAACGTTAACAGCGTTCCTGGTCACGTGTGTGATCTCGTTAGTGATAAACGGAGCGCGAGAGTAAAATGGCAAATATCGCGAAACCCAATGGACAAACGCCACTCGCGCGGATAAAACCGCAAATAACGAAAGTTATCGCGTGAAACCAGAAATGTAACATTCAATGAATGCCCCTGGCCCCTTATCCGAGGATGATCGTCCCATTCGAAAGCCCACAGGACGATCCAAAGGAGCGCAATAAACTTTTCAGCCACTATAAGTACAGCCAGAAGTAGATCTATTAGTTCGGAGCATTGCAAATGTATTCCAACTATTTACAGCGACTAATATTTATGGAAATGACGTGGTAGGACTTTTGAATGTCCCACGCCCAATGGCGACACCCGTTAGACCTGTTTCTTCCGATGGGATGCCGTTTGGAATCTATAAAGAAAAGTCAAATTAAGCCACTGGTCATGGAGAACTAGATCATGAATTTGTAATGATTCTAGCTGTGGGTAACCAAGTAAATTATTTGGGATGGAAGAGGATGGTGCAACATGAAGTTTAGAAAGGTTGCGTCGAAATAGGACGCAAAAATGTTTTTCATTATTGACGATGCAGAGCATTCTGCCGGTAAGTCAGACATTATTATCGACAGAGTGCTCTACGTTGTCGACAAGGAAAAGCATACTATCGATAATGTAGAGTGCTCTACATTGCCGACAAGGAAGAGCACACCATCGATAATGTAGAGTGCACTACTTCGTCGACAAGGAAGAGCACACCATCGATAATGTAGAGTGCTCTACATTGCCAACAAGGAAGAGCACACCATCGATAATGTA
>NW_026532852.1:0-10229 GCF_026283585.1 Hylaeus volcanicus | reverse complement strand
ACACGTGTGAGATTGATTTTCTAGGATAATTCACCGACTACATGCGCTTAGGAATGACAATACCAAAAAGGGGGCGAGGCGCAGGAAACCACGGTATTTATATGCTTCTGTCACGTGGTTTGCCTCGAGGAATTTCCTTTGTTCTCGAAGATTCCGAGAAGCGACAAAAACGCTCGCAAAAAACCTCGTTACGCCGATTCCGAGAATCGCGGTGGCTTGCGTTGCGAGTTCCTTTGTTCTCGATGATTCCGAGAAGAGGCAAAAACTCGTGACGTCACTGCCAGGAATTCCGAGAATTGCAGTGGTTCTCGCACGAGGTTCTCAACTCGTTAGATATGCTATGTGTGATTATAACTAAGTTTTGTATAATATTTCAACATTATAGGTGTTCCGAGAGTGGCGTGCACCTGCGAGGCGTTCGGTCGGACAAAATAATATATATACATATGTAAGGAAAGTTTTAGGGGCTAAAAATTTTGGCCGATCGTCACACTAGTAATATCGAATAAATTGCAACTTAAAATTTCTTCGAAGCCTGGCGTTTTGCATTTACTAACATAAATTAACAAAAAAATATATATACCTTTTCCTTTACTTACAAATTAGGAGGATAATTAAGAGGAGAGGTAGGTACTTCAAAGGTACGTGTTGAAACTTGTTATAATATAATAATTATATATTGTTCTAATGTTGTGCGACATTTCTTAATAATAACATCACGACGACGTCAACAGGAGATACTACTACGCATTTGATAAATTTATTCGAGATTTTGCATACATTTCGAAGCCGCTTTATGATTTATTAAAATCAAAAAAGGAATATAAATGGGATAATGAAGCTTTGAAATCTTTTGAAAATTTAAAACAATTAATGATGTCCGAACCAGTTTTATGTATTTATTCACCAACGGCTATTACAGAACTACACTGCGATCCAAGTTCTTCAGGATTCGGTTCAGTGCTTTTACAGAAACAATCAGACAATAAATTTCATCCTATTTGTTATTTTAGCAAGCGAACAACGCAAACAGAATCAAGATATCATAGTTTCGAATTGGAAGCATTGGCGATTATTTACTCTCTTGAACGATTTAGAATATACCTACAAGGCATACGCTTTAGTATTATCACAGATTGTAATAGCTTAAAGTTAACCCTCGAACGAAAGGAGGTTAATCCCAGAATTCTTAGATGGTCACTTATATTGCGAAATTATCATTATGTTATAGAGCATAAAAAAAGCGAACGAATGCAGCATGCCGATGCATTAAGTCGGATGTATAGCGAATTAATTATTTCAGAAAATAGCTTTGAGCGAAATTTAGAAATTTTACAAAATATAGACCCGGAAATTAATAAGATTAGAGCCAAGTTAGAACAGGAGGAGGATAGATACTTTGAATTAAGCAACGGCTTGGTATAAGTTAAGGTAAGTAAAATGTATACAGTAGTTTAGAATGAATTTACTGAAGTTTATTACGATTATGAAACAGATAAAAGTTCGACTCCTTAGTTCGTTACTATAAATATAATTAATTTTAAGTTAATAATAATAATAAAAATAATTAATTTTACTATAAAATATAAGTAATTTTAATTTTAATAATTAGTTAGTTACTGCAGTTACTGCCTTAGTTCGTTACTACAAAATATAATTAATTTTAATTTTAGTAATTGTTAAATATAAATTGTACAGGGCGCCCTCGCCGTGCTTCCCAGACGCCCACGCCGCCGCCGCGTCCTCCTCCGGGGCCGCGGTTTTGCGGGTGGTAGCCGCGTCCGTGTCCTCGGCTACCTGCTCCTGGGCCTCCGCGGGAACTATTTATTTTTTTGAATAGCAGGGCCCTCATCCACTTCTTCATCTGAAACGAAAAAATTACACATATCGTTATCACTTATTACATATGAAATGTCCAATTTAAGATCACGATTTTTAAGAAAAGTAAGTTTTTATATAGGAAACGTTCTGTTTTGAAATTGCAACTCTTCCATTTTCGTTTTATTAATTTCCGTAACAAAATTACGATTATTTGCGAAATATTGAAAAATTAAAATTTCATATCGTTACTTACATTTACATATGATGGGCTCGGGGCGTTCCCCTCTTTTTTCTCCACATCATCGGCCCATTGCTCGGGCTTCTTCGTCTCCTGAGATTTGTTTTCCTTAGGCCGAGGTGGAGTGTTGCCGCTGCCGGTTCCTTCGGCTGTTCGACTTCCATAATCATCTATACCAACAGAAATTTATTAATAACTTCACGACAATTACCAGTTATAGTAGCGGCCACTTACTTACGAAGACTGTTTAAAGCAAAATTCATTCTTTTACACTTGCAACAAACGACAACCATTTTTTGTAGAGATAGAGGAATTTATGAACTATACGATGTGACATTTCGATTTAAAAAAATTTTAGTCGAATCGAATTTAGATCGGAATCGCGAAGAACCCATTTTTTAAGTATCACGTTGAAATATCATGTCATACAGTTCACTAGTTCCTCTATCTTCACAAAAAATGGTTGTCGTTTGTTGCAAGTTTAAAAGAATGAATTTTGCTTTCAACAGTCTTCGTAAGTAGATGACCGCCACTGTACACTGCACTAATGGGATCCATTCCGTTCACTGGCGATATTTCGAAAGTTTGCCGATGACGAACGGTGACCATCCTAGAAAATCGGCCCCCACACACGGCTCACACCTAGGGTTGCGAAGCCAATCAAGATCCAGGAATCATCCTCACCGCTTACCGATTTTGGGGCTGTCGATGATGCGCCCAGATGGAAGTACACAGAACATCTAAAACCAATGAAGAATAATACATTGGACACGTTTTACTATTGGAAATTGTTCAAAACTTTTCATATTCTATTATACTTACATATTTCCATGGACGACGAACGAATTTGCCGGATCAGCATGGTCCTTCTTTCGAGGGCGGCAAAACATAGATTCATCGTCGTGAAGACTGGATGCTGGGAACCTTGAAATAAAGAAGATTAACATATTATTCTAGTAGTAATATTCCAACTGGCAACGAACTTACCTTTTCCAGTTTTTTAAAAGTCCCTACTCTTAAATGTGTCCACCGGCGTTTTAACAACTCGCGTGATCGTGTGATCCGCGACACAATTGCAACTGTTTGTAATTGCGACCCATCAATAGATCGGTGGTACTGCACTTTTCAGCTAACATTTACCACTCTTTCAAGACTCTTTTTCTTTTATATATGATTTTAATATTACTTTCTTTTCAAATGTCCTATCCGATAATCTATTCGATTTCGGCGCATTTGTTATAGTCGCGTAAGAAAATAACCGTCCACTGGCGCTGAAGAAAGCAGCGGCGTATTATATTTAAAAAACAGTTTTTTAATTTCCGGATACGCGTGCAACATTTGGTAATCACTTTTCTTATCACAAAAATAATGTAGCACTTGCAATTTCGCTTGTGCCGAATAGTCACTATTTTCTTCATTTTCGTCTTCGTCACCAAACTCAAAATATTCGTCACTCTCCGACGGCGAAGGTGGTGTAGCACTTGACGCGCCGCGTTTTAATAATTCGCCTTCTCTAACCGCACTATTAATTGATCCCGGTCGTCGTTGCTGCCAATGCATCGACACCACCGATTTTCAAATCGCGGATGAGTTAAGTCAGCCAACGCTGCCCTATCGGCTTCTGGGGTTGTTAGAAAAAAGAAGCCTTCATATCTTTTCTCCACACTATCGTACAGGCAAGCACTGAGTGGTCCGCAAAACTTCCACGTGTTCTTTTTTAAATGTTCCAGTTTTCTTCTCAGGGATAAAATACATGGGATAAATAACCCATAAAAAATATTTTTTTCCCCTTGTAAAATATCAATAGCCTCCGCTATTGGCTTTGTACACTTGATGTCCTCCTCAATGTATTTGATGTCGTTCTCGCGTATTGTTGTTTTCATTTCCAACGCTCTTCCAAGTTCGCCTAGCTTCTCTTTCACGGCCAATATCTGCCTTAGAGAATCGTACAAAGAGTTCCATCTTATTTCGCCAGGCCTACTTAATGTGTGCCCGATTACTCGTTGGATGATTTCGGCTGATTTCGGCCTCATCGCTGCTTTCTACAGCATGTTGCACTTGTCGATAACGTCGTTGTGTACGTTCGCCAATTGGTCGTTTACACGTAGCGCACGGATCATATCCGAACTAATGGACAAACTGAGAGTGTGCGCTGCACATCGGATATGAAAGGGCAGTATCTTCTCTAGGAATATAACATACTGTCGTTATACTATCTTTTCATGGTCTTCTGCAACGTCGTCCTCCACGTCATCCTCGCTGGTCGAACTCAACGACGAATAATCCGCGACGTCCGTGTAAGTATTTTCTTCCGCGACTTCAATTATTTCGTGTTGTATTCCAAACATGCGAAATACTTTTGCAAAATTACTTGCGTTATCCGTTACTGTCGCAACGATTGTTTTGGAGTCTAATCCAAATTCAATATGGATGCTACTTATTATTTCTTGAATCTTTTCAAACGATTGCGTGCCGGGAAAGCGTCGTCACGCAAGGGCTGCTGATTTTCTGTTGCATTCCTCGTCAATCCAATGCGCCGTCACTCCAAAAAAACTTCAGCGTCTTGCCGACCAAACATCGGCGATGGTGCATACGTACTCCACTTTGCGTAAATCCTCCTTGATTGTGGAGACCGCATCGTTGTACATCGTTCCAATGATTCTTCCCAATGTGCGGCGACTGACCATTTTTTCTTTGTAGCCTAAATTCTTGAATATTTGTCGGAAACTTTTGTTCTCAACTATCTGCAATGGAATCATTGAGCTTATTATGAACGCTGCCACATCCGTTTCAAACTGCCTTCCAGCAGCTTTTGCCTTTGATATTCCTGCGATCGTTCTTCGCCTTTGTTTAGCTGATATTTCGTTGCAATATTCTTCGAACGCAGACGAATGCTTGCGTTTCAAATGCGAGCGAAAATTAGATGTGGAGGTTAAATGCCCTTTGACTTCCGTCCTCTTCGTTGTGCACAAGTTGCACGCGCCAACAACGCACCTCGGGTTGGATTGTTCTTTCACAATTCCAAAGTATTTCCCGTCAAGGATGCTTGGTAGTGACGGACTTTCGGACGACTCTGTAAAGGGTAAAAACGATCAATTTTCACATTTGTATATTCTTCATAACTATTGGTCTCAGAAGATATTAGTGAACAAATTTTAAATTTCATTTACATATCTGGTCTTAATTTCGCGTTCTCAATTTCGCACAACTGTAGCGTAGTGCTGTCACTGCCACTGAAGCTTGCAGCGTTCATTTTCTCTTTGGCAATTTTATAATTTAACACAACTTCAAACAAACTATTCCCCGTTCAACGGTCAACTCGCTCACTTAATGCAACAATGCTTAACGGCTTTAAAATAACTGAAAAAATAAATGAAAAATAAAAAATAACTGAAACCAAACAGAAAAAATACAAGAAACAAGAAACAGCACGATAAGAAAACAGCAATGCGGTGCGATGCAAAGCTAATACCATAATGTTTGGTTAGAGTTGACTTCTTTCAGTACAAGCTAAAGAGTCAGGCTCGTGGGCGAAGGAAATAGAAAAATAGTGGTGGTAGTTTTGCAAATGATTGGATATTTTCACCGTAAGAAGGGATGATGAAAAAATCGTTGGCGTGGAACACGGAGATGGTAATGCACGAGAGAGATGTCACAGGTAGAAAAAAGTGGTGGTGTCTTTCAAGTGATTGGATATTTTTGCGGTAAGAAGGGATGACGGAAGAAACGTAGGTGTAGTTGTTTGCCATCTCTATGTATGCCCTCAATGTATAGAAAGTCATTTGGAGATTTGCTCGTTTTTGCTCCGTTTTGGAGAAAATCGTGAAGAAGAAACTTCACTTATTTTTTTATCACTTTTTTAATACGGACATTGTTCCAAATCATAACTTCTTGCTGCAATGCATGCATTACATCTACTAATTACCGTTGGTGTTGCAGCTTAAAATTGCTTTCGAGATATTTGCCGTACGATTCGGCTTCGGATTTTACAGGATAAGATTAAGTGTTTATATTTGTTTGAAATTTCGAAGCACAAAATTACATATAGTGCAATTAGTAGGCTAATCATTTTTGAAGAACAAAGCTCTATGCAATGTTTAGAAAACCATATTTAACAAAAAATATTGTATTCCTAATATTGAATAAACATTTAATTTACATGTGCAAACATATATTCTGTTGCGAATATTATATAAATATGTGCTTCATCTACGGAAAAAAATATTCTGTTCTACATATCGAATAGATATTTGTTTTATATTGAAACAAAATTATTTTTTCCTAACTCTAGAATAAACATCATATGTATATTGAAATATTATAACGAGATTCAATCTCTTTTTAATATCGGATAGATATGTATTCAATATTTTGTGCTACTAGGGTACAATGCAACTTTTTTAGAGGCGGCGCAAAACCACTTTCTTTTGCGAGGTCGATTAAAAATAATACTATTTCCCGTGTGTTCAGCCTGAAATCGATGAAAACGCTGAAACGCCTAACGACAAAATGTCAATATTTTTTTTTTTTTTTACGAAGTAGTAGACATGTTAAACTAACAAATACTGTAACGTGCGGCCCTACCGAACTTTTAGGAATGCGCACGAACTACGATTCGGAAATCGTGTTATTAAACCGAGTCGCGTGAACCGCGAGTCAGCAAGCGGGCGTCAGCGATATTACGCTGTTACGCATAAGTCACCCATCGAATCTGGATCTTGCTCCAGATTCAGAAATGTAGAAATTAAGATTTCGAAATTACGATCGCGCCAGGCAAGGATCTGGGGGTATATAAACCCGTGGTCACGTACACGGACGGCGTTTTGTGTATTCTTATTTTGGCAGTCATTACTCTGTAGTCGCGAACGGCTCTCGCGTTAGTCTCACTCAGATATCGTGTATCGTATCTCCAGTTGAGTAAACAGTACGCGTAAGTGAGAACATACGCACTAAGGATAGAGTCACCGCGGGGTTACCTACGAAAGCCCAACGTTTAGTATTTGCCAATTATTAGAGTCCGGTGTCCCGAGTCCCTTTTTTTTATAACGAGGGGGAAATCCATTACGCACACCCGGCGGATGTAAGGACTTCCGCCGGGTAGTGTGGGACTCCCCGCAGGCGAGAAACGTCACCCGCGGGTAAACCCACTGAAACCCCCCCCGATGGTCAACATCGGGCAACACAGCGACCATGGGCTATCTCCAGGACGGGGAAGCGAACCGCCCCGCCCCGACGAACTCCACCACGGCCGCCGCGCCCAGGCTCCCCTTGATCTTTGGAGAGCCCATCTCAGTGTGAGGGAGCCAAACATCCTCCCTACACCGTTCTGTCGGCGGCAGGGGGCCATACCCCGGTGCACCATACTTGCCAACCCCTTCTTTTTCTTTGGGTGGGGGGAACACGCTTTGCTTTCCGACTTATGCCTAGCCGCACGCCCCAATGCCGCGCACACCATGCAGTGTGGGGCCTCGCGGCTATCGGCGGGCCTGTGGTTGGGGCTCCCACAGCGGTAGCAGTGCCCCCTTCTGTCAATCGCCGCAGTGCACCGCTGCCGCACATGCCCTACAGCAAGGCAACGGAAGCACTGCAGCGGCCGAGTCGCGAGCACCACCACCTGGGCAAGGGACCACCCCACCCTTTTGCGCCTAGCCTTTCCAATAGTCAGGGCCGCCACCGCCGGGCACTGCATTCAAATGGTGCCGAGTCCGTTGGGCGGAGCCTTCAGCTCTCCCACCCTCACGGACTCGACGGTGCAGCCCTTGGTTTCCGCAACCGCCGCAATTACCTCCTGGGGGGTCACGGATATGTCCAGCCACGTCAGGCGGAATTCCGCCTTCTTGACGGGTCTGGTCACCCTTACATCTAAGCTTCCCAGGACGGTGGTCATTTTGGCCGCCAGAGCGTCGGCCTTTGGGGCCCCATCAGCATCGGGGACCTGAATGATCAGGCCCTCTGTGACAGCTCTCTTCCAAGAGACGGCCTTTATTCCGAGGGCACCCAGGTCGACGATCTGGCGAGGCCTCCTAATGGCCTCCTCGTAGGTGGCCTTGCTCCTCTCTAGCACAGTGATTGTCACCGCCGTCGAACGGGGAGGAGCCACCACGCGAGGAGGTGCTTTCCCCGCTCCCAGTCTTCTTGCCGTTCGAAGCAGAGCCCGGGGTCACGGGCGGAACCGAAGTGGCCCTAGTTGATCACCTCGCTCGTCTCCCCACCACCTGCGACCAGGTGGCCCCAGCGGGGTTGGCAGATTGTGTCGCAGGTTTGGTGGGGGCAGGAACCAACGGCCCCTGGGGAATGGAGGGACCGACTGCTCCCCCTTCCCCTTCCCCCTCCTCTTCATCGTCCGTTTCCTCCTCGTCAGCCCTGTGTTGGCTTGGGGAGATACCCCGCCAACCGCCGGCATAGATGGAGCCGTGGCACCTGGCGTAGCTGCCGAGGTCATCCGCCTCTTTACGGCCGCGGCGTACTCACTCTCTAGGGGCTCCAGGGGGCGGATCTGGTGATCCTGCCGGCCCAGACGGAGCTCCTGCCTGAGTGACGCGAAGTGTCGCCGGAGGAGGCGACAGGACGCCCCCCCCCCTAGATGGAGGGGGGGACGGTCCTGCTGGGGGGGGGGGCATCAAGACTCCTCTTGAGGGCCATCATCTCCCCCCGTATAGCGTCGAGGGTCACTCGGAGGCCCTCGACCTCCCGCCAGAGACTAGCGTTCTCCTCCTGGAGGGCCTGGCCATCCGACTGCATCCTTTCCACCGGGCTGCAGTCGGTGCGCCGACGCCTACATGGGAGGAGGCATCTTTTTCCCGGGCCTTTTTGGGTGCCTCCCGGGTCACAGGTGGCGACACTGGGCGGTCAACCCCAACACAGCGTTTGGCCCGGGATCGCCTGACCGGGACCCCGCCCCCCCTTTCTTTTTTTTTTTTACGTGAGGAAATGCATTTATGCACAACCCCTCGTATGGAGACGGTAGTGTGGGACTTGCCGTTCCCTTTTAGTCGCCTCTTACGACAAGCAGGAATTACTGTGGGCGTATTCTGTTACCCGACCCACAGGAAAAGATGCCGCTGGGGGTCAACGGCCCCCTGCGGCGCAAGCGCCGGGCATGTTCCTAATGGAGTGGGGATGCGTCGTGAGACGGACGGAACGGAACGCCGCCGGTACGGGGACGATCCGCCAGGCGAAGCGGTCGAAGTGCTCCGACGCCGGAGCGAGCGGGTCGCTCGCGAGAAGTGGCGGCGCCAGCTTCTGGAGAGCGGCGCCGCTCGGCAGCGTGCGGTGGGGGCGGTCCTGCCAAGCTTCGATGCTGGGCTGGACCGCCGACACGGGCGGCTCTCTTACAGGCTCACGCATGTGCTCACCGGACATGGTTGTTTCGGTGAGTACCTGCACAAAGTGGGAGCGGAGTAGTGGCCCGTGTGCCACCAGTGCGGCGCGGAGCTGGCCTCCGCGCAGCACGTGCTGGAGGAGTGCCCGGCCTTCTCGAGAGAGAGGCGGGCACTCCGCCTAGCTATTGGAGGGGACCTCTCGCTCCCGGCCGTCGTTTCGGGCATGGTCGAGAGCGAGGGGTGGCGGAGGTCGACGAGCGGGATCGGGAGCGGACCGATCCCGCTCGCATCGAAAGGAGGAGGTTGAGGCGGGCTAGGGGCCGGCAGTTAGCTCCCGCCCCGGCAGTCTGCCGCGTAGGGCGGCCCTGCACACGTAGCTGGCGAGCTCAATCTTTGGGCTCGCCGGGTGCCAGCAGGGCCGCCGGGTAGAGGCGGCGGACCCTCTCTTCCGGCCCCCCGAGATTGGGCAGGAGACGACCCAACAGGGTCGTCACCGCCTCAAATCGGGGGACCAGGCGGTCGAAATGCCCCTCCCAGCGCCACCGGCCGTCCAGGTCGAGGCCCAGGTACTTCATCCAGCCCTCGACCCGGACAGCCGCATCACCCACGCGGATCCAGGTCTGGGAGACCCGCCGCGTCAGAGGTAGCCCATGAAACATGACTACCTCCGTCTTTTGCGGCGAGATCCGTAGCCCCAGAGCCTGGATCCTCGCGACCACGATCGCGGCCGCTAGTTCCGCCAGCCTGTGGACTCTGGTCCCATCCCGAACCACCGCGATGGTCAATGTGTCGTCTGCGTAGCAGACCACAAAGACACCGGGTGGGAGGAGCCCGCGCAACACCGAGTC
>NW_026532851.1:2259-3225 GCF_026283585.1 Hylaeus volcanicus | reverse complement strand
AATGCTTCATTAAATTTCACTCCAATGTGCCAGCGGCGTAATGCTTCCTTAAATATCAATCCAAAGTGCCAGCGGCGTATTGCTTTCTTAAATTTCACTCCCAAGTTCCAGCGGCGTATTGCTTTCTTAAATTTCCCTCCAAAGTTCCAGCGGCGTAATGCTTCATTAAATTCCACTCCAAAGTCCAACGGCGTAATGCTTCATTAAATTTCACTCCAAAGTGCCAGCGGCGTAATGCTTCCTTAAATTTCACTCCCAAGTTCCAGCGGCGCACTGCTTTCTTAAATTTCACTCCAAAGTTCCAGCGGCGTAATGCATTCTTAAATTTCACTCCAAAGTGACAGCGGCGTATTGCTTTCTTAAGTTACACTCCGATGTGCCAGCGGCGTATTGCTTCATTAAATTTCTCTCCATAGTGCCAGCGGCGTATTGCTTCCTTAAATTTAACTCCAAAGTGCCAGCGCCGTATTCCTTCCTTCAATTTTATTTCAAATTTCCAACTGCGTATTGCCTCCCCAAATTTCACTCCAAAGTGCCAACGGCGTAATGCTTCATTAAATTTCACTCCAAAGTGCCAGCGGAGTATTGTTTTCTTAAATTTCGCTCCAAAGTGCAAGCGCCGTATTCCTTCCTTAAATTTTATTTCAAATTGCCAGCTGCGTATTGCTTTCTCAAATTTCACTCCAAAGGGCCAGGGCGTTATGCTTCATTAAATTACACTCCAAAGTGCCAGCAGTGTATTGCTTTCTTAAATGTCACTCCAAAGTGACAGGGGCGTATTGCGTCCTTAAATTTTATTTCAAAGTCCCAGCGGCGTATTACTTTCTTAAATTTCACTCCAAAGTTCCAGCGGCGTATTACTTTCTTAAATGTCACTCCAAAGTTCCAGCCGCGTATTGCTTTCTCAAATTTCACTCCAAAGTGCGAGCGGCGTAATGCTTTCTTAAATTTCTCTACAAAGTTCCA
>NW_026532851.1:398-2159 GCF_026283585.1 Hylaeus volcanicus | reverse complement strand
TGCAAGCGGCGTATTACTTTCTTAAATTTCACTCCAAAGTTCCAGCGGCGTATTACTTTCTTAAATGTCACTCCAAAGTTCCAGCCGCGTATTGCTTTCTCAAATTTCACTCCAAAGTGCGAGCGGCGTAATGCTTTCTTAAATTTCTCTACAAAGTTCCAGCGGCGTGTTGCTTTCTTAAATGTCACCCCAAAGTGCCAGCGGCGTATTGGTTCCTTAAATTTTATTCCAAAGTGCCAGCTGCGTATTGCTTTCTCAAATTTCACTCCAAAGTGCCAGCGGCGTAATGCTTCATTAAATTTCACTCCAAAGTTCCAGCGGCGTAATGCTTCATTAAATTTCGCTCCAAAGTGCCAGCGGCGTAATGCTTCATTAAATTTCACTCCAAAGTGCCAGCGGTGTATTGCTTTCTTAAATGTCACTCCAAAGTGACAGGGGCGTATTGGTCCATAAAATTTTATTCCAAAGTGCCAGCTGCGTATTGCTTTCTCAAATTTTACTCCAAAGTGCGAGCGGCGTAATGCTTTCTTAAATTTCTCTACAAAGTTCCAGCGGCGTATTGCTTTCTTAAATGTCACCCCAAAGTGCCAGCCCCGTATTGCTTTTTTAAATTTTATTTCAAAGTGCCAGCGGCGTATTGCTCTCCTAAATTTCACTCCTACGTGCCAGCGGCGTCATGATTCATGAAATGTCACTCCAAAGTGCCAGCGGCGTAATGCTTCATTAAATTTCACTCCAAAGTGCCAACGGCGTATAGCTTCCTTAAATTTTATTCCAAAGTGCCAGCGGCGTATTGCTTTCCTAAATTTCACTCCAAAGTACCAGCGGCGTCTTGCTTTCTTAAACTTCAATCCAAAGTGCCAGCGCCGTATTTCTTCCTTAAATGTTATTTCAAAGTGCCAACGGCGTATTGCTATTACAAATTTTATTTCAAAGTGCCAGCTGCGTATTGCGTCCTTAAATTACAATCCAAATTGCCAGCGGCGTATTGCGTCCTTAAATTCCAATCCAAGGTGCCAGCGGCGTAATGCTTCATTAAATTTCACTCCGATGTGCCAGCGGCGTAATGATTCATTAAATTTCACTCCAAAGTGCCAGCGGCGTAATGCTTCATTAAATTTCACTCCATAGTGCCAGCGGCGTATTGCTTCCTTAAATTTTATTCCAAAGTGCCAGCTGCGTATTGTTTTCTCAAATTTCACTCCAACGTGCCATCGGCGTAATGCTCCATTAAATTTCACTCCAAAGTGCCAGCGGCGTAACGCTTCCTTAAATTTAACTCCAAAGTCCCAGCGCCGTATTGCTTTTTTAAATTTTATTTCAAAGTGCCAGCGGCGTATTGCCTTCTTAAATTTCCCCCCAAAGTGCCAGCTGCGTATTGCTTTCTTAAATTTCACTCCGATGTGCCAGCGGCGTAATGATTCATTAAATTTCACTCTAAAGTGCCAGCGGCGTATTACTTTCTTATATTTCACTCCAAAGTTCCAGCGGCGTATTGCTTTCTTAAATGTCACTCCAAAGTGCCATCGGCGTAATGCTATCGTAAATTTGATTTCAAGGTGCCAGCGGCGTAATGCTATCTTAAATTTGATTTCAAGGTGCCAGCAGCGTATTGCTTTCTTAAATTTTACTCCAAGGTGCCAGAGGCGTAATGCTTCCTTAAATGTAACTCCAAAGTGCCAGTGGCGTAATGCTTCATTAAATTTCACTCCATAGTGCCAGCGGCGTATTGCTTCCTTAAATTTTATTCCAAAGTGCCAG
>NW_026532851.1:0-388 GCF_026283585.1 Hylaeus volcanicus | reverse complement strand
TATCTTAAATGTCACTCCAAAGTGCCAGCGGCGTATTGCTTCCTTAATTTTTATTCCAAAGTGACAGCTGCGTATTGTTTTCTCAAATTTCACTCCAACGTGCCATCGGCGTAATGCTCCATTAAATTTCACTCCAAAGTGCCAGCGGCGTAATGCTTCCTTAAATTTAACTCCAAAGTGCCTGCGCAGTATTGCTTTTTTAAATTTTATTTCAAAGTGCCAGCGGCGTATTGCCTTCTTAAATTTCACTCCAAAGTTCCAGCGGCGTAATGCTTCATTAAGTTTCACTCCAAAGTGCCAGCGGCGTATTGCTATCATAAATTTTATTTCAAAGTGCCAGAGGCGTATTGCGTTCTTAAATTCCACTCCAAGGTGCCAGAGGCGTAAT
>NW_026532850.1:0-2584 GCF_026283585.1 Hylaeus volcanicus | reverse complement strand
AAGTCCCAGCGGCGTATTGGTAACTTTTGGCACGCGCTGGCGGCGTAATGCCTTTAATTTTCTATTGGTTTGGTGCCAGCCGTTATAGCTGGGACCGTATTACATGAAAGTAGTGGTTGTTTCTTACTGTAGTGTCGCCTCATATAGTTATGTCCCTTCAATTTTTGTTTTGTGATTGTTGTCTTTATTTTGTACGTGATCTGCACTTTAAGTATGTTCCTCTCTCCAAGCCTTAAGAGAGTCATAGTTACTCCCGCCTGCTGGAGTTGGACAGGACGAGGAACTACGACAGGAGGCCGACACCTATCACCTGTCAGCTGTGCGGCAAACAGGGGCACCCCGCAAAATTCTGCCACCCGCCGGAGCCCACGAAGCCACCACCACCTCCACTCATGCCCAGAGGTACCACGCCCGACGGGAACAAGTGTTCCTATTGCCAGAAGACCGGACACACGGAGGAAAGGTGCACGCTCAGGAGGCCTGCTAACCCTCCGGGAAACGATTTGGTTCCCCGAAATTTCAATGGTGCCGATCGCGGGAACCGGATCGCAAGGGCACTACCGACAACACCGTCGAACCCAGAACCATCCACGTCAACCTCAGAGCCATAAAACCTTCACCAGCCATCCGAATTGACGCCGAGCACCTACGCCCAGGGACCACCCTCCCCGTGGACACGGGATCAGAAGTCAACCTGGTCAAATTCACGGCGGTAGGAGACCAATCAAGGATCAAGAGCGAGGGTCCGTTACGGCTACAAGGGATCTCGAAGACCACAGTGATGTTACGTCCCAGGGTACCCGACGCGTAATAGCGTAGTTATGGTCCTCACCTGGTCGTTATTGTTGATCAATCTTTTAGGCCACGCGGTACTTACGCCCGTCGCCTGCCTGGGATCCGTGTGTACGCGTCCTCGTGACGGAGATGGTCCTCCAGGTATCCCTGGATTCGCAGCGCGTTGCGAGGGTCGTCTGGGTGACCTCCTTGATGATCGTGGTCAATGAGGGACACCTCGATGGTCGCGAGTTTCCACACAATCGCGATATCGGATTCTACTGTCACGTCTTGTTTCAGATCAAAATGCCGCAGAACGACGACAGGAAGACCCGGATAAAGACGCGAAAAAGCGGGTTCGTCAACTGTCTAGAGGCCTGGCGGACGAATACACGTCCCTACAAGCGTAGCAGTCGATATTGGGAGTTTAAGGGCAATACTAATAATGACGATTTATTTGTAATTATTTATTATAAAAATAAAGATTCTCACACCACTCGTATATGGGCGCTAGTATCGAATTATTTAAAATGTCCCCGTAATTGTTAACATATGTCCTCAAAAGATATCCCGGAATTTCGAAATGGTCATTTACCTTGGGAGCCGTGGATGTATCGATGGTTTCCAAATAAGAGTCCTCGTCGCCGTCCTCAGTCAGGTCTATGACTGGGATCTCGTCGAAGTTTGACGGATCGTCGAGAATAAACGTAGATGCCTCTGAATCGACAGGCGATGACGGTCGGTTAACCACGATTCTGGGGTTAGACGAGTGAACGGGAGGTTCCCGATATAGGGTGAGCGCGACTCGTAATGTTTCGACGCGAGAAGTTAAATCGTCGTATAATTTTTGAAGGTATTTCGCGAGTTCTTTCTTTTGATGTTTCTTGACTCCTCCGCGACGACTCCTCCTGTTTGGACGACGCGTGCGGGACCGTGGAAGATTCTGCTTATTGTACTATTTGAAATGATCCGAAATATATTATAGAGTAAAAATAGTTAAAATCGGACGGGATTGGCATTAAACACAACAAGGCCGAGTGCTAAATAGCAACCCAAGCTATGAAGCGAAAAATGGAAAGCCCGTGAATGACGCTAGAAAATAAATATCACAAGATCTATCCCTCCGCTTCCATACCGAGTGCTGTCAAGCGACCCTGGTGATGAAAGAAGAATTCCAAATCTTGAGATTTCGTTGGAGATGTCAAATGTCGTTCCTCTGAGTCTTCGCTCCTTGGTGAGAGCGCGACTACGCAGGAATCGAATGCTATCGTAATCAAGAAGTAATTTAAATTAATCTAAAGCAGATCTGGGTCTGGAGGATCGTTAATAATAAAACGCGCACAATAATAATGTAACAAACAAGGAAACACTTTATTTAATCGTTAAACAAACTAATAAAGGAGCGTACGATGCGCAAGAATTATGACAGTTAAAATAATAATAATAAGACGTACGATGTGTCGGAACGATGAACAATAACGATTCACAAAGAATTATAAAGCGTGTGTGCGGACTGAGCTGTGTACGATGAGAGACCGACCGAACCGAACTGAAGACTGGACTGCACTGAACTGTACTGTTCGGAGTAACGGAGTACCACCCGTCTGTGGTTATTTACTGACGGTAGGCAAATGATATTAATAGCGTGCGATTGTTTATTGATAGTAGGTAAATATTGTAAGGTAATGTCGCGAAAAAAAATATGTGTGTATATACATGTACGTATATATAAATATATGTGTGTACGTTACTAGAATGTAACATAGGTATGGGAAACTTATTTGCGCGGAAAAAAAGAAGGATAAGGGAT
>NW_026532849.1:10370-14859 GCF_026283585.1 Hylaeus volcanicus | reverse complement strand
TCTCTCTCTCTCTCTCTCTCTCTCTCTCTCTCTCTCTCTCTCTCTCTCTCTCTCTCTCTCTCTCTCTCTCTCTCTATCTCTCTCTCTCTCTCTCTCTCTCTCTCTCTCTCTCTCTCTCTCTCTCTCTCTCTCTCTCTCTCTCTCGCACTCTCTGTGTGTCTTTCATGCTCCTAATTAACGAAAATTTCGAAAACAGGACTCCCTCGACTACCGAAAACGGTTGCTATATATCCCTGATAAATTAACAAACGAATTATGCGTTTACCTTGATCGATGAGTCGTCCGATCGCGAGTCAATCAGGAAGAATTGATCGGACTAGCTAGTCTCACAGGGGAATCTTTGTATTGGGTTGTCCGGAATGTTCGTGTCTATTTTTGAAAAAAATTCAAAGGCATATTCGAATTTCGACGTATATTGAATTATATATGCACCATTTTGTTTCACAATTTTTCCACCTTTTAAGGGATATACATATACTTATACATATACAATTTTTCCACCTTTTAAGGGATATACATATATATATATATACAATTTTTCCACCTTTTAAGGGATATACATATATATATATATAATTGGTGAGAACAAATGACATATGTATATATATATATATATAAAGGCCATGCCGATTTTTAGTAGGCGGCAAAGGTCTGAATATGTCGAAATTGGTGACAACAAATGACATATATATATGTCATTTGTTCTCACCAATTTCACAAATGACTCTAAACTGAATATATATATATATGTCATTTGTTGTCACCAATTTCGACATATTCAGACCTTCGCCGCCCACTAAAAATCGGCCTGGCCTTTCGAAACGGACTTTCCAGACAAGCCCAATGCTTGATCGAACGAAAATCAGGATAATCGCGCTCGGATCGCACGTCTCCGATCAAGGATCGATCCGATCATGGATGAGTCGCTTGGTCCGATCGAAGGAATTCGCCGAAACGCTCAGCCCGGCCGAGCGTCGTTCGCCTCGCACACAAAAAGCTGCCGACAGTACATTAAAAATCGCTTCGCTTACGAGCTCTACTTACACGAATATCTAAATTACCCTGACGTGTCAATATGCACACACATGTACACGTGCAAGCTTGCATGTGTATAATACATATGTACGTTCGTGTACAAGCGTATATATGTTATGTACATCACGCGAATTTATTGCCGCTGAAACATTGGAAGAACCCTGGCCGCTCGATCGCCGCGCGCGCAACGCCCTTCTCGCCTAAAGCCAGCTCCTTTCTCGGAGACTAACGAAATTCTTGCTTTCGGAACGACGGCTAGTATTCCTCGTAGATTTCTACAGCCTCTCGACGAACCGAACAACATCTCCACTTGCTGTTTTCCTCTGGGCGTTATCATAACGAAACTTCAAGCTTTTTTTTTCAAAATAAAGGAGTCGAGATTTTCATAAGTTTCCGAAAAAGCAGCTTGCGCCTATCATCGATACAGTAGATTCTCTTCAGTTTAGAGTTAAGGATAATTCGCCGAAACTCGAGAGCGAAAGCGACGAATCACTTGTGGAGGAATTGGAATTTTAGGCGAAGCTAGCTGTTTCGAAAGAGCCGTTTCGAAAGAAACGGCAACAAAAGAAAGAAAAAAGGCGTAGCCAAATTTCCAAAATCTCCACAGGGTAAATTTCTCAGGGTCTATTTGATTCTATAATTCCCAATAGTATCGAGACAAAATTTAAGTCTCGTACGCATTTCCATGCGAATCAGCGTGCCAATGAACGTGTCGATAAAACAGAAGGAACTTTCGGGACAACCTAACGCATAATCTACTGTATCGCACTTAACACGGGACACCTTGTACACTGCTAGGACTCGTCGTACTACCCGCCCTTCTATCATTTCCTCTCGCGTTTCTTTTCGCCCTAACCGGCCTCGTTCCATCCCTAATCAGTTACCGGTGCTGCTCTCCGATGGCTCGCCGTTGCTCCTTTTCGTTTCCGTTAATAAAACTACGATTTAAGAATAAGCCACTCAGGGAAGACGATCTCGACTCGGTCGAGAAAGAAAGCGCGCGCCGCACACCGTTTCCGGTCGCCGTTACGTTCTCAATTTAACAGATATATTCCAAACCTCTCTCGTCGCGTCGTTCACTGGCATCTCCGACGAACGACCATCAGCACCGCGACCACGATCAAAGGACGAGGAGCCGGACCGCGAATCGCCGCGGAACTTGCGCCGATGGTCGGCCTCTTCTTGCCGACTCTAACCGTGGGCACAGGACTCGCCAACGACGGATAGCCGGCTCCATTTATGGCGTTGTCCACGGACAAGAGTTTGTTCTCCGTCTTGTCCATCTCCGCCGAACCGTAAACGATCTCGTCCTCCTCGTCGTAGAAGGACGGCCTGGCCGCCGTCTGCGTCTTGGACGGTCCCGAGATCTCTGAAACAGCCGACGGAGAAAAGCCATCGTGAGTCCATCGTCGAGATGTCTCGAGATTACGTCCTTCTCGATCGCTCTCGAATCAACCATCGCGTTTACAACGTCTTCGTCGCGTGTTCCATCGACGTTTCGGCTGGGGAGGCGATAAATCTCAAAGTCAATTCCCTCGGTTCTTTGACGGCGCGTCCCCGGAATCATCCCGCGGTGTAAACGAGAATATACTCGTAAATCTCGGTATCAGGAAACTGTATCGATTCCCAAGACGCGAGAGCAAGGCTCGTCTGCGACGATTTACCAAGGACAGAGCCGCGACGAGATCCTTCGAGCGGAGTGCTTTGGGTCCGTGTTTCCCCCGAGTGGTCTGACCTGATTGAAAGATCCCTGGGATCGTATGCGAAAAGACGAGGATTGACCGAAAGAAGACGCTCCGATGGCTGGGAAAATCCTCGGAGGTTTCCGCGGCAAAGTAAGGATGCTTGTAAACGCGGCCGTGTTTGTTGGGAGGTATGGCTGGTTCGCTACAGGACGATATCGGGCTGCCAGAGGAGTCGTCGCGCCAGGAGATGTACCGGAGCAACAATTTCCACGTGGAGCTTCCGCAAAGACTCGTTAACCTCCTGCCTCGCTATCAGCCGTGAAATAACACCGGCCGGAGACGGATTTCCGGCGTTAAGCGCAACAGCTATCAACCTGCTGAGCCCTGCTCGCTTAGTTCTCCGTTTACAGCCTCCGCTCGCCTCGCCTCGCCTCGCCCCTCACCTCGTTATGGCGAACATACTCGAACACCGTCAATTATCGACTCTTTCACAAGTTCTGTCGAATCGACAAAATATAACTCACCGTACAAACGAATACTGCTCTCCACGTCGCCCAGCGAATTCTTCGCCACGCATTTGTACGTTCCCACGTCCTGCTTCTGCAGATTACGGATCGTCAGGACCATCCGCACCTCGAACTGCGACTTCGGCACCACCTGCACGTCGTGTTGCTGACTGGATATTATCATCGCTGTTTCGACAAAAAGTTTCGTACTATTTACGGACTTATTTTATGCTTCTCGCAAAGGGGAGGTTGCGAATTGAATAACACAGTTTGTAGACCAGTGAAAATTGTTGGAAAGGACGAGAAAAGACTACGATGGAGTGCTGTAATGGACATGCATGATTAATGTAAGTAATAGTCGAAGAAGTATTTGCTTAACCCTTTGCAGTCGAGAGACGTGACTTGAGAGGCGCGATTAGGTTCCACGCAGCAAATCTACGATACCTAATGTTTCTTTAGGTTTCATTTCGTTGAAGATCGAGAAAATGATCGAAGGTGAGGTAGAGGTGACCTTTTTCTCGAATATAGGTAGCTTAGAATTTATACCAATAGAATGCTAAGAAACATCTCGAGTTGTTAGTAAACACCAGGAAAAAAGGCATCGAGTGCAAAGGGTTGATATTGTCTGGGACACAACTCACTCGTGTCTGACCATTTCTCGCCAATTCTACTTACGGGGGTTGTCTACCCTTTGCACTCGAGATTCTCAGTCATCCGCGTTGGTTTGGGAGTTTAATAAGGTTTTTAGGTTTAATTTCTCTGGACCTCGAAGTGCCAATGAAATGATCGTCGTTGTCATCTCTAATTAAATATCTCATGTTCTAAGTCAATCTAAGCTTAGCATTCGTGACGATGGGATGCTAAGAAACATCTCGAATTGTTAGTAAATACCAGGAAAAAAGGCATCGAGTGCAAAGGGTTGATACTGCCTGGGACACAAGTCACTCATGTCTGACCATTTCTCGCCAATTCTACTTACGGGGGTTGTTTACCCTTTGCACTCGAGATTCTCAGATACCAGAAGAAAATACCTCGAGTGCAAAGGGTTGGTATTGTCTGGGACACAACACAACTCACTCGTGTCTGACCATTTCTCGCCAATTCTACTTACGGGGGTTGTTTACCCTTTGCACTCGAGATTCTCAGTCATCCGCGTTGGTTTGGGAGTTTAATAAGGTTTTTAGGTTTAATTTCTTTGGACCTCGAAGTGCCAATAAAATGATCGTCGTTGACATCTCTAATTAAATATCTCATGTTCTAAGT
>NW_026532849.1:9820-10360 GCF_026283585.1 Hylaeus volcanicus | reverse complement strand
GAAAAAATACCTCGAGTGCAAAGGGTTGATATTGTCTGGGACACAACACAACTCACTCGTGTCTGACCATTTCTCGCCAATTCTACTTACGGGGGTTGTTTACCCTTTACACTCGAGATTCTCAGTCATCCGCGTTGGTTTGGGAGTTTAATAAGGTTTTTAGGTTTAATTTCTTTGGACCTCGAAGTGCCAATAAAATGATCGTCGTTGACATCTCAAATTAAATATCTCATTTCCTAAGTCAATCTAAGCTTGGCATTCGTGACGATAGATGGCTAAGAAACATCTCGAGTTGCTGGCAGACACCAGAAGAAAATACCTCGAGTGCAAAGGGTTGGTATTGTCTGGGACACAACACAACTCACTCGTGTCTGACCATTTCTCGCCAATTCTACTTACGGGGGTTGTTTACCCTTTGCACTCGAGATTCTCAGATACCAGAAAAAAGGCATCGAGTGCAAAGGGTTGATATTGTCTGGGACACAACTCACTCGTGTCTGACCATTTCTCGCCAATTCTACTTACGGGGGTTGTTTACCC
>NW_026532849.1:8578-9810 GCF_026283585.1 Hylaeus volcanicus | reverse complement strand
AATACCTCGAGTGCAAAGGGTTGATATTGTCTGGGACACAACTCACTCGTGTCTGACCATTTCTCGCCAATTCTACTTACGGGGGTTGTTAACCCTTTGCACTCGAGATTCTCAGATACCAGAAAAAAGGCATCGAGTGCAAAGGGTTGATATTGTCTGGGACACAACTCACTCGTGTCTGACCATTTCTCGCCAATTCTACTTACGGGGGTTGTTAACCCTTTGCACTCGAGATTCTCACTCATCTGCGTTGGTCCTCTTCAGGTTTAATTTCTTTGGACCTCGAAGTGCCAATAAAATGATCGTCGTTGACATCTCAAATTAAATATCTCATTTTCTAAGTCAATCTAAGCTTAGCATTCGTGATGCTAAGAAACATCTGGAGTTTCTGGCAGACACCAGAAGAAAATACCTCGAGTGCAAAGGGTTGAAAGCTCATCGTTATTTAATCAAAGGCAAGCGGTTTAAATGTACCTCGGTGGATACGCATACAGCTACGTACAAGACGGCTATATTGAAAACGAGAAGAAAACGCAGACAGATATGATGCGAAAGTGTACGGAAATTCACTTCTTAAACGCGTGCTCACCTTATTAAACTCCCAAACTGTCGTATATACGCGTGTGTGGGTATGTATTATACACACACACGCGCGCGTATACGTGTATATGTAGCGTAGTATATAAAGCATACATAGAGCGGCGAAAAAGGGGCCACTGGATTTTCCGTGCCAGGCGAAAATTACATACGAATGCATTGGAACGAAGTACTCTGGAGAAGTTGCTCTAAAGCGAAAGCGTGTCTACTCGTACAGGCTACAAACTGCTCCGGGAATATATTTGCGAACGGCCGAGAGTAATTCACTCTCGCATTTGTCTGCAACTTTTTTGCCAACTTCTGCAGGGAAATATTAAACCTGTTAAGGAAAGGGCGCGCCGTGTTTCTTGGCATAATTTTTCGAACACTGCTCGACGTACGTGCAATTCTTTTAAACGCGTCCGACCATCGCTACGCACTTCTACTTGAAATAGTACTCGCAGCCATTGGTAACGATATGGTATTTATAAAAAAAAAAAGTAGCTGCTCGTGGAATACTATTCTTATTCTACATATATTTGTGAATTACGTTGTTCATTCTTGTAGGTACAATGATTACACTTGTTTACAAAATAGAAAAAAAAATGCATGTCAGATGGCACTATTTTTTTCTTATGTACTTTGGCCTGCTAAAC
>NW_026532849.1:7114-8568 GCF_026283585.1 Hylaeus volcanicus | reverse complement strand
TGTACTTTGGCCTGCTAAACTCGAAAATCGCAATGAAATTTATTTTTGTGGATAGGTTTTCGAGATATGAATTTTTCAATTTTCTTTCGATTTTGTTTTTTGAGATAGCTTCGCGTTTTAGAGTTAGACTCACATACCTCGAGTTAGAAACGTCCGATTGGGTCGCGCAAGGTACCATATTAAAGGTAATCGAATTTCTGACAATTACTTCCAATCCGTTCGATAGTTTACACATTATGGACCAAAATATACGAGAAACTTTGATTTTTTTAAAATAGACCCTGAAAATTCCTTCTGTCACCGTACAAAAATAGAAACTGCCAAATGATGTCCAGTTTTGATGCATTTGCAAAATGCAAAGTGCAAAAGTGGAAAAGTGGAAAATTGGGAAAGTGGAAAATGCAAAGTGCAAAAATGCATAAGTGGAAAAGTGGAAAAGTGGAAAAGTGGAAAATGCAAAGTGGAAAACTAGACAAGTGGAGAAGTGGAAAAGTGAGAAAGTGGAAAATGCAAAGTGGAAAAGTGGAAAAGTGGAAAAGTGGAAAAGTGGAAAATGCAAAGTGAAAAAGTAGGCAAGTGGAAAAGTGGAAAAGTGGAAAAGTGGAAAATGCAAAAGTGGAAAAATGCAAAAGTGGAAAATGCAAAAGTGGAAAAATGCAAAAGTGGAGAAGTGGAAAAGTGAGAAAGTGGAAAATACAAAAGTGGAAAAGTGGAAAAGTACAAAAGTGCAAAAGTGGATAAGTAGACAAGTGGAGAAGTGGAAAAGTGGAAAATGCAAAAGTGGAAAAGTGGAAAAGTGGAAAAGTGGAAAATGCAAAGTGGAAAACTAGACAAGTGGAGAAGTGGAAAAGTGAGAAAGTGGAAAATGCAAAGTGGAAAAGTGGAAAAGTGGAAAAGTGGAAAAGTGGAAAATGCAAAGTGAAAAAGTAGGCAAGTGGAAAAGTGGAAAAGTGGAAAAGTGGAAAATGCAAAAGTGGAAAAATGCAAAAGTGGAAAATGCAAAAGTGGAAAAATGCAAAAGTGGAGAAGTGGAAAAGTGAGAAAGTGGAAAATACAAAAGTGGAAAAGTGGAAAAGTACAAAAGTGCAAAAGTGGATAAGTAGACAAGTGGAGAAGTGGAAAAGTGGAAAATGCAAAAGTGGAAAAATGCAAAGTGTAAAGTGCGAAAGTGTAAAATGGAAAATGCTAAGTGCAAAAGTGAAAAAATGGACAAGTGTAAAGTGTACAAGTGGAAAAGTGGAAAATGCAAAGTGCAAAAGTGGAAAAATGCAAAAGTGGAAAAGTGGACAAGTGAAAAAGTGGAAAAAAGCAAAAGTGCAAAAGTGGAAAAGTGGGCAAGTGGAAAATTGGGCAAGTGGAACAGTGGAAAAATGGGAAAGTGGAAAAGTGGAACAGTGGAAAAATGGGAAAGTGGAAAAGTGGAAAAGTCGAAAAGTGGGAAAGTAGAAAATGCA
>NW_026532849.1:2314-7104 GCF_026283585.1 Hylaeus volcanicus | reverse complement strand
AAGTGGGAAAGTAGAAAATGCAAAGTGCAAAAGTGGAAAAATGCAAAGTGGAAAAATGCAAAAGTGGAGAAGTGGAAAAGTGAGAAAGTGGAAAATGCAAAAGTGGAAAAGTGGAAAAGTGCAAAAGTGCAAAAGTGCAAAAGTGGATAAGTAGACAAGTGGAGAAGTGGAAAAGTGGAAAAGTGAGTGATTTATTTTTATTATTTTATTATTTATTTTTATGGATAGGTTTTCGAGATATGAATTTTTCAATTTTCTTTCGATTTTGTTTTTTGAGATAGCTTCGCGTTTTAGAGTTAGACTCACATACCTCGAGTTAGAAACGTCCGATTGGGTCGCGCAAGGTACCATATTAAAGGTAATCGAATTTCTGACGATTACTTCTCACATTGTTTTCCAATCCATTCGATAGTTTAAACGTTATAGGCAAAGATATACGAGAAACTTCGATTTTTTGGTCTGAAATAGACCACGAAAATTTCTTCTATCGCCGTGCAAAAATAGAAACTGTCGAGTTACGTCCGGTTTCTTATTGTTTACGTACAGACCGCACTTTTACGAAGAAAACAAGCCTTCGATGAAGACGATCTACAAAAATTTCATTGCGATATTCGAGTTTAACGGGCCAAATTACATAAGACAAAGTATATTATAGATCGAACCGACTCGGCCAACGAATCACAATCGTTACGAATCGAATGTCCAATGAAAAAACATCGAAATAAACGCAACGATTTTCTCCTCCGATACGTACATAGTCCGATATGTACATTCGAAGAAGATTCATCGAAATATATGGACATGACGCGTTCGTATCAATTATGATTCGCCAGCGGCTGAATTACCTATCCTGCTCGATTAATGCCACGAACAGATCAACCCTTTCGTTGCTTCGAAGGTTTACGCGTAGATCACGGTGTTTGAGAGATCTCTACAACCCATTCCAAAGGTCAAGTGGCGAATAAAACAAAATCCGAACAAAAGTTTGCGTAATTCCCGGTGGCTGCGAAACTAACCAGAAATATTAAATTCTGTAAACTCAAAGCGAAAGCTCAAGCCTCGCAAAGCTTGCCAGGAGCGTCAAACCGTCACTCGAGCGAAAGATTGACGAAACGACAAGATCTACTCGCACAGGGAATATAAAAGCGCGCGTGCCAAGTTTCCGGTATCGAGCTAGAGGCTAAAACGTCCAACAGCGATCTCACCGCTATCCTTGACCCAATAATTAATGGACTTGGGCGAAGCCTCGACAAAACATTCCAAGACCACGTCTGTACCCAGAGGAGCGCCGACCAGTTGATTAGGTACATGAATTACAGGCGAGACTGTGAAGCAGAAACCAAGATAGGAGATCGTAGAGCGAAGAAAATCGGTAAATGATCGAACCGAGTGCAATCACTATTACTCACAATGAACGTTGATAAAAATACGTTTGCTGACCGCTGGTGGCACGCCGTTGCTGGCGATGCACAGATAAACTCCCATCTCGTTCCTGGAGATCTTGGTCAGCGTTAGCTCCTCCCCTTGATACTCGGCCAGCGAAGACACTGGAAACGATAATTGTCGGAAACTAATCGTCGAAACAGTTTTACCGAGCATCGGTTTCATCTCTCCGGAATTAAGCTCATCGATCGGAAAGTCGACCATCGTGCTGCCGTACAAATATGCCAATCCGTTGGAAACAGAGTATTCGAACCGTTTAGTTTCGATCTCCGAAAAGCTTCATCGACCCGTTCGCTGGTTTTTCTTCGAATCAAACATTCGTTCGTGTTCCTATTGTACATCCTGCACTCTTTATACAATCGAATACAATTACAGCATAATTACCCGCAGTATCATCCGCGCGTTAGATTACATTAGACAGCAGTAACAACCCAGCGCCGAGTCGCGGTTCGATGTAGCTCGACGAGGAATTCGAAACGTCTGGCTCGCGACGTCTGATCCCGATACGATTTTCGCCGGAAATTCCGACGTAAAGCACCCAGCGGTACGATTACTAATGAAATTCAAGGGACCCAGTTTACGTTGCGGAAAGTAAACAATCGCGTTACTCGCTACTCTCGGCGTAATTAAATCAGAAATTGTGAGTACCACTCGCGAGTACCACTCGCGAGTACTCGCTACCGGTACCCTCGCGATCTGTAGCTTCTAGAAAATCAATGGTTCCGCAAGTTCCAGGCGATGAGACCGGCTAAGAGTACCGCGGAGGGAATAGTTCGCGCGTTTGTTTGGCCGCGATACGCTGGAAACGAGAGCGACGAGCGAATCGAAGAAAACGCGTCGCGAACAGGTCGTTTTTCAACGCGTCCGGAGATTCGGAGTCTCGGAATTAGGCTGCAGCACTCGTAGCCTGTGTGTCGCGACTTGGCTTCGCGATATCCGATAATTATCGCCATTGTAGGCCGACAATACGCTATCCCTTTCGCTCGTAACTACGGCCACTACACTTAGCACGTGTTGCAAGGGTTGCACTCGCGTGCACATTGCCCGACGGCATCGTCGACGGTACGCTGAAATTTGCCCGCTATTAGTAACACCATGCTGAAGCGAATACTAAATACGTCGTTTAGTTCTGGCCGGTGGAGGAAAGGCCGGTTCGGTTCTCTCTATCGAATATTCCGCGATTTTATGCCAATGTGCCAACCCGGAAAAAACTCAATTCTCGAATGTCAAATTTTTGTTATAGACAAACAACGTTTGTTACATGTCCCGACCACCGCGAACAGTCTGTACGATTACACCGTAAAATGGTCGCTTTAAATTTTAATCTCGAAAGAAGTTACTCGAAACAGTTATGGAATTTGAGTAACTTTGAAAACAATGAAAATTTCACTTATGATCGCGCAAAACTGAACCGAAGATTTTCCATACTCTACTACTTCGATCCGATCGCCTTTGTTTGATATGTTATCAAATTCGACCGTGCAATGTATATGTTTATACGTACCCTGGAAAATTGGAAAAAAAAAATTCTTGGTCCAATTAAGAATTTAAGAAACTAAAAATCGCCCTTCGATGAAGAATTTTTGATAAGTATCCTAATTGTTACAAGTTCGCTTGGCAACGATCGCTTCGGATCGAAGCTTTTTTTCTCGCTGCAGATCTCACGAAACCCCAGAAAAAGAACATGTAGAAAGTTTTTCCGTCGAGTGAAAGCTGAATTTTCCACCGTCGAAACGAAGCATATTTCGCGAAATAACGCGTACTCGTAGCTCGTACTGTTTACGAGAGAAAAAGAAATCCCGAAGGATTAGAAGAAAGATGGTTAGAAAATATTTGGTAAGAGGTGTAGGAGGAAAAGAGAGAACCGAGAAAATTCTCATCGAGCGTTGGTTAAGAATTTCGAGAAAGTTACGTTCCCAGCAGACAGTCGAAGGCCGGCGAAATAAGGAAATTAGAATAGCAAGGGGATCCAGGGTTCGCGGTATATGCACGTAATTGTATATTCCATGTTAAATTGGCGGGAGCGTCATCTATATGAAATCTTACCGTGAGACTTTTGGTTGAGAGCGCTTCCTGCAAATGGCTTCCGAATTATAATGTGCTGGCCGTCTTCTCTGCGCCACGACACGCGGGGCGGTGGCACCCCTCTTGCACGGCACGTTAACTTCACCTGTACGTGTTACGAAACCGGAATTATCAAGAGAATCGACTTCGTTACGCTGCCTGCGTTACGCTTATAGATAAATGTCTTTGGAAACATTACAGCCGAGGGACTATCACGGCAGTACCGGGTCATACTCTCGCTTTTGCGACCACAAATAGTTATACTAATAGTTATATAATAGTAATACACGTTAGTGTAGCAAAACCCTTATGGTTGTTCGGAATGGGTTCTATCGTTCCGCGATTAAAAATTCTATCGCAACTAACGAAGATTCGAACTCCGCTCGGTGGCGTGAGAATTTTTTACTCTATCCCTTCATCCACCGATCAATCTTGATCATGGTTGATTATGGTTTCACGGAATTGAGTTACTAGACGCGTATCGAACTTTGAATCAGAATATTTCGAAAACCAAGGCCCGTTTCGTAAAAATTTATTTGAGTTTTGTTATACGCGCGCTACAATTTCTGTATAGCGTGGTTTCAAAAGTGAGAGCAAAAATAATCCGTGAGAAATTTACCTATGCTTCGATAATTGTTTCTAAACGCTATCTCTACGACTTCGATCACCTTCGGCGCTCTGCTCGTTTCTCAGCTGAGATCTTCTGCCAACGTCCCCCGTCTGGCTTTCGCGATTTTCCGAGCGAACTTTTACGAAATTAAAATTTATAATACCATTCTCGGGGACTTTGCGGCGCGATTGTTAATTACTGTTAGACTTTCTTCTAGCTTCCCCGCGAACTCGGAATATGTTTGAGCTCTGGATATCCCGGATGTTTCCGGAAACTCTTGACATTTTAGATTTCATCAGCGGCTCCAACGAATTTATATCTTTTCCTTAACCGCAATATATTGCTCCATCGCTGAATTACCCATTCCGTTAACCTCGAACATCTTCACCTGATAGTTTTTATATTTTTTATATTTTTAATCTATGACATTAGATGTATATACAGGGTGTCCCAAAAGTCGGGAAGGAGCCGGAAATGGGAGGTAGCTAAGACGATTCTGAACAACAATTTCCTTTGCAAAAATGTCTGATGGGGCTTCGTTAAGGAGATATTAAGAGAAAACCCCGACGAATCAGAGCGCGCGTAGACGGCTACGCGCTAGGCGGCCGCGCTCATTGGCTACCGCAAGCGCTGCATCGGCATCCTCGCGCTCTGATTGGTCGGGGTTTTCTCT
>NW_026532849.1:0-2304 GCF_026283585.1 Hylaeus volcanicus | reverse complement strand
TTAATATCTCCTCAACGAAGCCCCATCAGACATTTTTGCAAAGGAAATTGTTGTTCAGAATCGTCTCAGCTACCCCCCATTTCCGGCTCCTCCCCGACTTTTGGGACGCCCTGTATATGTATATATATGTATCTATGTTCAATAGATGGCTGAATTAGCGATTCCATTAACCTCGAATATCTTCACCTGATAGTTTTTATATTTTTCATCTATGACATTAGATATATATATATCTTTAATAAAACTGTGCAAATAAATGCCGGTTTTGATTTGAACGGCTCTCGTATATTTCATTGTTAATCTTCTGATCTTTCGCTTGTAAACGATGATAATTTAATCCGGTATGCTAGTTGCGAACAGGCGTGCTCGATAATTCAATGAATGTGCTCTTCGGTGCGCGGTTTCCGGGTTAAGAGTGCAAAGTGTGTGCAGTGAGACAACATGGCGTCAGAAAGGAAGGAAGGAAGGAAGGAAGGAAGGAAGGAAGGATGGATGCAGTCGAAAAGTCCACTTCACACCGCTCGCACTGTCCCTCGGTGCAAGAATAGCGAGAAACGTGTACTCTTTACTCCGTTTGTATGAATATTACACGTATATTTCTACTGTATACTTTTCCAAATTGAGAGGGACGGCGAAAGTGGTTCGAAAATACTGCGGAACCTCGGTTGTACCAGTTAACAGCCAGTGGTTCTCCTAGCTTTTCTCTAAAATGAAAATCGGTTACAATGAAAAGAAATTATTAGGTAGACTGGAAAGTAGAGTAAATCCAAAGAAATTTTTGATAAATTTCTATTTTTAATTAATCATGTAATCGTCCTCGTTATCGACAGCCTCTTGCCATCTAGTGCGCAAATGTTCAATGCCAGATAAAAATTAATGACCTGATGAGCGATAGACAAGCATTTAAAATCGCAAAAACGACATTACTTTCCAGCCTAGCAGTGCTACGCGTTGTCAATCTAGAAAGATAAAGCACAGCTATACCAGATTGTGAAATAACCGTTCAACGCAGGAATAAAAGAAGCAAAAGTTGGAATAATCGAGGTTCATCGGTAATTTCATTCTGTCGCTGGACTGGACGAGATAAACTTTCCTTTATTGGCTTAAAGAATATCGAGTCCCCTTGATCAAATTCCAATCAATCCGCCATTAAACAACGGTAGAATTTTCTTGGATACCGTTCCACGGGAAAATAGAAACGTTACCAAACCGTCTGCTGAAAATTGCTAAAGATCTGTGCCGTTCCACGAGAATGTATTTATCGATTTGTTATTAGAATCTCATTCGATTCCGTGGCGAATTTTTCTCTGGAAGCTAACGATATTTACGTGAACCGACTCCATCGAACTGTAGTCAACACGTAAATATTATATACAGTTACTCGTTTTCATATATACGACAGCGTGTATACAATGTGTTTACTTGAACGCAATGCGGGTACCGTAACGGAATGTTTCTGGCACGGCTTGACGTCGTCGATTAGTTTCGATTAGACACCGAAACGGCACGCATCGCGGTATTCTCCGCTACATCTGCTCTCTAACACGTGTAAAGATCGTCGGTTGTATTGGTCCTTCATCGTCGACGGAATCATTCACGAATAATCACGAATAATCACGAATAATCACGAATAATCACGAATAATTCATGTATAAAAACATACGAGAGCATTCCGCAGTCGCGAAACTTCCTGACCGTTGCGAGTAATATTCGTTATAACCACTGTGGAAGAAAAAAAATGTACGTCGCGTATATGTGATTAAAAACATAGCAACCTACCATAGTAGGTCTGCGCCGTGCGCGCTTGTAATATTAATAAAGCACCGCACGCGAGCGTATTACGCTTTAATCCTAAAGTTAAACACTGTCATCCCTGAGGAGCTATTCGTCAGAAGCACTGTGTAATGACACTGGGTATGGAAAATACGGTGGCCGAACTGTTACAAGATTAGCTGTGTTTTATCCGGGACTACATGCGATGCAATATTAGAGTTATTATAGAGATATAGAGTACGTTGATGGTAGCAGAATAGACGAATTAAGATCGCCACGCGGTTGAGGATATACAGGTCGATTAGAAGGGGTCCAAGGAGGTCCTTGAAAGGGATGGTTGGAAGGGACGCGTGATTTGAAACAACTTTTTCCTTGGCGAAAATCTTGTAGAAGGCTTCGTTGAGGAGATATTAACCGAAAACACCGACCAATCAAAGCGCGGCTGTCTAAAGCGTAGCCTATACTACTGCGTCCGACTAAAACATAGCCGACACTACTGCGTCCGACTAAAGCGTGGGCTATACTACTGCG
>NW_026532848.1:1205-3075 GCF_026283585.1 Hylaeus volcanicus | reverse complement strand
TTTATTTCAGAGTGCCAGCGGCGTATTGCTTTCCTAAAATATATAACTAAAGTCACAGCGACATTTGCTTTTCTAAAGCTTATCTCACATTGCCAGCCGGGTATTGCTTTCCTAAATTATATAACAAAGTGCCAGCGGCGCATTGCTTTCATAAAATATATAACAAAGTGCCAGCGGCCTACTGCTTTCCTAAAATATATAACAGAGTGCCAGCGGCGTATTGCTTTTCGAAATCTTATATCAAAGTGCCAGCGGCATATTGCTTTTCTAAAGCTTATTTCAAAGTGCAAGCGGCGTATTGCTTTCCTAAATTTTATTTCAATGTTCCAGCTGCGTATAGCACTCTTACTCTTTATTTCAATGTGCCAGCGGTCTATTGCTTTCCAAAATTATATAACAAAGTGCCAGCGGCATATTGCTTTTCTAAATTTTATTTCAAAGTGCCAGCCGCGTATTGCTTTCCTAAAATATATAACAAAGTGCCAGCTGCGTATTGCTTTTCTGAATTATATAACAAAGTGCCAGCTCCGTATAGCTTTTCTAAATTATATAACAAAGTGCCAGCGGCGTATAGCTTTTCTAAATTATATAACAAAGTGCCAGCGGCGCATTGCTATCCTAAAATATGTAACAAAGTGCCAGCGGCGTATTGCTTTTCCAAACATTATTTCAAAGTGCCAGCGGCATATTGCTTTCCTAAATTATATAACAAAGTGCCAGCGGCATATTGCTTTTCTAAAGCTTAATTCAATGTGCCAGCGGCGTATTGCTTTCGTAAATTATATAACAAAGTGCCAGCGGCATATTGCTTTTCTAAAGCTTATTTCAAAGTGCCAGCCGCGTATTGCTTTCCTAAAATATATAACAAAGTGCCAGCGGTATATTGCTTTTCTTAACTTTATTTCACAGTGCCAGCCGCGTACTGCTATCCTAAAATATGTAACAAAGTGCCAGCGGGATATTGCTTTACTAAAATTTCTTTCAAAGTGCCATAATCGTATTGCTTTTCTAAATCCTATATCAAAGTGCCAGCGGCGTAATGCTTTCCTAAATTATATAACAAAGTGCCAGCCGCGTATTGCTTTCCTAAAATATATAACAAAGTGCCAGCGGCATATTGCTTTTCTAAAGCTTATTTCAAAGAGCCAGCCGCGTATTGCTTTCCTAAAATATATAACAAAGTGCCCGCGGCATATTGCTTTTCTAAATTTTATTTCAATGTGCCAGCTGCGTATGGCTCTCTTACTCTTTATTTCAAAGGGCCAGCGGCGAATTGCTTTCCTAAATTATATAACAAAGTGCCAGCTGCGTATTGCTTTTCTAAATATTATTTCACAGTGTCAGCCGCGTACTGCTTTTCTGAATTATATAACAAAGTGTCAGCGGCATATTGCTTTTCTAAACTTTATTTCAAAGTGCCAGCCGCGTACTGCTATCCTAAAATATGTAACAAAGTGCCAGCGGCGTATTGCTTTTCTAAAGCTTATTTCAAAGAGCCAGACACGTATAGGTCTCTTACACTTTATTTAAAAGTGCCAGTGGCGTATTGCTTTCCTAAATTATATAACAAAGTGCCAGCACCGTATTGCTTCTCTAAACTTTATTTCAAGGTGCCAGCGGCATATTGCTTTTCTAAAGTTTATTTCAGAATGCCAGCAACCTACTGCTTTCCTAAAATATATAACAAAATGCCAGCGGCAAAATGATTTTCTAAAGTTTATTTCAAAGTGCCAGCGGCGTACTGCTTTCCTAAATTATATAACAAAGTGCCAGCGGCGTATAGCTTTTCTAAATTATATAACAAAGTGCCAGCGGCGTATAGCTTTTCTAAATTATATAACAAAGTGCCAGCGGCGCATTGCTATCCTAA
>NW_026532848.1:434-1105 GCF_026283585.1 Hylaeus volcanicus | reverse complement strand
TGCCAGCGGCGTAATGCTTTCCTAAATTATATAACAAAGTGCCAGCGGCATATTGATTTTCTAAAGTTTATTACAGCATGCCAGCAACCTACTGCTTCCCTAAAATATATAACAAAATGCCAGCGGCAAAATGATTTTCTAATGTTTATTTCAAAGTGCCAGCGGCGTACTGCTTTCCTAAATTATATAACAAAGTGCCAGCTGCGTATTGATTTTCTAAAGATTATATCAAAGTGCCAGCCGCGTATTGCTTTTCTAAAGCTTATTTCAAAGAGCCAGACAAGTATAGGTCTCTTACTCTTTATTTAAAAGTGCCAGTGGCGTATTGCTTTCCTAAATTATATAACAAAGTGCCTGCTGCGTATTGCTTTTCTAAATATTATTTCAATGTGCCAGCGGCGTACTGCTTTCCTAAATTATATAACAGAGTGCCAGCTGCGTATTGCTTTTCTTAAGTTTATTTCAAAGTGCCAGCGGCGTATTGCTTTCCTAAATAATATAACACAGTGCCAGCGGCATATTGCTTTTCTAAAGCTTATTTCAATGTGCCAGCGGCGTATTGCTTTCCTAAATTATATAACAAAGTGCCAGCGGCGTATAGCTTTTCTAAATTATATAACAAAGTGCCAGCGGCGTATAGCTTTTCTAAATTATATAACAAAGTGCCAGCG
>NW_026532848.1:0-334 GCF_026283585.1 Hylaeus volcanicus | reverse complement strand
TTGCTTTCCTAAATTATATAACAAAGTGCCAGCGGCATATTGCTTATTTCAATGTGCCAGCGGCGTATTGCTTTCCTAAATTTTGTTTCAATGTTCCAGCTGCGTATAGCTCTCTTACTCTTTATTTCAAAGTGCCAGCGGCGTATTGCTTTCCTAAATTATATAACAAAGTGCCAGCTGCGTATGGCTTTTCTAAATTTTATTTCAATGTGCCAGCGGCGTATAGCTCTCTTACTCTTATTTCAAAGCGCCAGCGGCATACTGCTTTCCTAAATTATATAACAAATTGCCAGCGGCGTATTGCTTTTCTAAATTCTATTTCACTGTGCCAGCG
>NW_026532847.1:533-1804 GCF_026283585.1 Hylaeus volcanicus | reverse complement strand
CGCACGGCGGACCAATACGTCTCGAGGAACTTTTTCACTTTCCCGTGAATCTAGCACGTCGACGCTGACAATAAACATACAGAATATCCTCAAACTATCTTAGCCCTACACAATCTACCATTGAAATTCGACCATCGTCGATTTTGACTGGCGGACCAATACGAATCGCCGAAATTTCGTTATTTTCGGAATCGTATAACACCCGTATCGGTAGAAGTATCACTGGAACAAGAGCAGAGCGTCTGGTCACAGCTGAATCAAGCATTGGAAATTGCCTGTGGACGATATTTCAACTTTTACGGGTTGTTCAAGGTAGAAAGCAATACGCCGCTGGTACTTGGAAATATAACGAGTCTCTTCGCGCACGGCGGACCAATACGTCTCGAGAAACTTTTTCACTTTCCCGTGGATCTAGCACGTCGACACTGACAATAAACATACAGATATCCTCAAACTAACTTAGCCCTACACAATCTACCGTTGAAATTCGACCATCGTCGATTTTGACTGGCGGACCAATACGAATCGCCGAAATTTCGTTATTTTCGGAATCGTATAACACCCGTATCGGTAGAAGTATCATTGGAACAAGAGCAGAGCGTCTGGTCACAGCTGAATCAAGCTTTGGAATTTGTCTGTGGACGATATTTTAGCTTTTACGGGTTGTTCAGGGTAGAAAGCAATACGCTGCTGGTATTTGGAAATATAACGAGTCTCTTCGCGCACGGCGGACCAATACGTCACGAATAACTTTTTCACTTTCCCGTGAATCTAGCACGTCGACGCTGACAATAAACATACAGAATATCCTCAAACTAGCTTAGCCTAACACAATCTACCGTCAAAATTCGACCATCGTCGACTTTGACTGGCGGACCAATACGACTCGCCGAAATTTCGTTATTTTCGGAATCGTATAACACCCGTATCGGTAGAAGTATCATTGGAACAAGAGCAGAGCGTCTGGTCACAGCTGAATCAAGCATTGGAACTTGCCTGTGGACGATATTTCAACTTTCACGGGTTGTTCAAGGTAGAAAGCAATACGCCGCTGGTACTTGAAAATATAACGAGTCTCTTCGCGCACGGCGGACCAATACGTCTCGTGGAACTTTTTCACTTTCCCGTGAATCTAGCACGTCGACGCTGACAATAAACATACAGAATATCAACAAACTAGTATAGCCTAACACAATCTACCTTTGAAATTCGACCAGTGTCGATTTTGACAGTCGGACCAATACGACTCGCCGAAATTTCGTTATTTTCGG
>NW_026532847.1:0-523 GCF_026283585.1 Hylaeus volcanicus | reverse complement strand
TGGACCAAGAGCAGAGCGTCTGGTCATAGCTGAATCAAGCATTGGAATTTGTCTGTGGACGATATTTCAACTTTTACTGGTTGTTCAAGGTAGAAAGCAATACGCCGCTGGTACTTGGAAATATAACGAGTCTCTCGGCGCCCGGCGGACCAATACGTCTCGAGGAACTTTTTCTCTTTCCCGTGAATCTAGCACGTCGACGCTGACAATAAACATACAGAATATCCTCAAACTAGTATAGCCTAAAACAATCTACCGTTGAAATTCGACCAGCGTCGAATTTGACAGTCGGACCAATACGACTCGCCGAAATTTCGTTATTTTCGGAATCGAATAACACCCGAATCGGTACAAGAGTCACTGGACCAAGAGCAGAGCGTCTGGTCATAGCTGAATCAAGCATTGGAATTTGTCTGTGGACGATATTACAGCTTTCACGGGTTGTTCAAGGTAGAAAGCAATACGCTGCTGGTATTTGGAAATATAACGAGTCTCTTCGCGCACGGCGGACCAATACGTCTCG
>NW_026532846.1:0-4659 GCF_026283585.1 Hylaeus volcanicus | reverse complement strand
GACAATCAAACGGACTGCAGTTGTTTCAACGACGCCGAAATGCGTTCGTGGCAGCCGAAGCAGTTACGTGCGACTGTTCGTCGAACGCACATCGAGATCGGGCGGAATCTCGCCTTTTACGCTTTAAGTATTCTTTTATGTTGCGCGCGAACCACTTTGGTTTATTATAATAATATATTATAATAGCCCTCTTTACGTGCAGTTTGTTTAAATCCTGTCCCGTGCCTATTCCCGTTCCCTGACACCTTACAGTTAATCCTCAGAAGTGGGATACGGATTCAACAAAAAGTTTTATGTGACAAGTTTTGTGTGTGATTTTGTGTAATTTTGAGACAGACTGTGAAAATGAGTCCGCCGAACTTTACGATTCCGTAATTGAAGGAATGTTTGAAGCGGCTTAACCTGTCGACAACAGGATCCAAGACTGATCTGTTGGCGAGGCTAAACGCTGCTGGTCCGGAGGGTTCGTGGATGTCTCTTCTGGATGAAGTTGACGTGGGCCAAGAGTTAGCTGCGGCAGAAATAGTCGAACCTCAACCGGATGCATCAAGGGAATTAGAACTTATCCGACGGGAAAGAGACCTTCTTCGACGTGAAATGGACTTAATGAGAAGGGAAAACGAGATTTTAAGAAACTCGTCTCGATCGGTGCAAAGTCAAGGGCCGAATATGAACGTCCGAGCAGTGGGCGATCTATTAAGTGACTTCGACGGATCCAAAAATACATTTTTGGTATGGGAAAAGTCGCTGCTCTTGTTGAGAAACACTTACGAGCTGGATGAGAATGCTATTAAAGTTCTCATCGCGGCTAAATTAAAAGGAAGAGCGTTGGAGTGGCTTCACTCGAAGCCCGAACATATTGAAATGAGCGTGGAAATTTTATTGTCACACATGAAGAAAATGTTTGACCATCGGCAAAACAAGTTAGCGCTACGGAGAAAATTCGAGGAAAGGTCGTGGCGAATTCACGAAAACTTCAGCGAATATCATCACGATAAAATGATTTTAGCCAATCAAGTGGGTGTCGAGGACGAGGAGCTCATCGATTATATGATCGACGGGATCCCGGACGATTTATTACGCAATCAAGCGAGAGTGCATCGTTTTGCGGAATCATCCGAATTATTAGAGGCGTTTGAGAAGATATCCTTAAAACCCAGGACGAATAAAAACGTCGTGGTTGACAAGAGAATTATGGCGAGTCCGCGACCCAGTGGCAATACTTGTAGTGCTGTAAACCCACTGCAGCCTGTGCGACGGTGCTACAATTGCAATGGAGAAGGACATCTGGCAGGTTCCTGTCCGAAATCCAAGAGAGAGCGAGGGTCGTGTTTTTCCTGCGGTGAACAAGGACACGGTTACCTGAAATGTCCAAAATCATCGAAAGCGGAGGCGCCGAAGCCGACGAGTGTGTCGCTGATCGACGAGCCGCAGAGTTCAACGATGGAAGGACAGCGAAGGCATCCACCACTTCAGACCCCGTCCCGAGATTATTGTATTTTGCTGACAGAAGAGAAAAGTAAGAAAGAGTAAATCTTATGACCTATAAGACATTTAACAACTTTTTTAGTATGTACGAACTGGTGCAAGGTAAGCAGAACTTTAATTATGGAGGAGTAAACCAATCACCACTGTCGGTTATGGGGTATGTCAATATTCGAATTAAGTTACAGCTGGTACCGTGTGATATTTTTGAAGTACGATTTATGGTAGTACCCGACTCGACGATGACATACAGCGCTTTATTAGGACGTGAATTTATGACGAGACCTGGAATGACTGTTGTTCTTAGTAAAGTAATAAGCATTCATTATGATCGAGAGTATAGAGACGAAATACTAAATATTGAGCCCATAGAAACGAAAGAGAAATTAGATACAGCCATAGAGAATTTCGATGCATCGCTATCCGTTGAAGTTAAGCAAACGTTAATAAAATTATTAAAAAATTATGTAAATTCAGAAGGTACAGCTGAACCGGTGATTATAAATTTCAAATTACACTTGCCAAAAATAGTAAACTCTTTTATTTTTCGCCAAGGAGATTGTCGTGGCATGAAAAGACGGAAGTCCAGAAAATTATTCATGATTTGTTGTCTCGAGGAATTATTAGACAGAGCAATTCAGATTTTTGTAGCCCGATTGTTTTAGTGAGGAAAAAAGATAGTAGTTACAGACTTTGTGTAGACTATAGAGCGTTGAACAAAATTACGGTGAAAGATAGGTATCCTCTTCCGTTGATAGAGGACCAAATTGATAGATTGTCTAACAGTGCCTAATTTACAAGTTTAGATTTAAAAGATGGATTTCATCACATCCCTATTTCCGAAGACTCGATAAAATTTACATCTTTTGTCACGCCTGATGGGCAGTTTGAATATTTAAAAATGCCGTTCGGACTCGCAAATGCACCTGCAGCTTTTCAAAGGTTTGTTAATTTAATATTTAGGCCACTGTTGGAAACTGGAAAGGTTTTGCTGTATTTAGATGATATCTTAATCGCCACCAAAAATATTGATGAAAATTTAGAAATTTTAAAAGAGGTTTTGGAACTATTGGGCCGGCATAATTTGGAATTAAAGTTCAGCAAATGTAAATTTCTTAAACGAGAGATTGAGTATTTAGGATACAATATTAATATTAATGGAATCACCCCGAATGGGTCGAATGTTAAAGCCATACAAGATTTCCCACAACCTAAGACGGTAAAACAGGTTCAATGTTTTTTAGGCCTTACTAGCTATTTCAGGAAATTTGTACCTAATTTCGCTCGAATCGCACAACCATTGTACAATTTGGTTAAAAAGGGAATGTCCTTTAAATTTGGAGCCGAAGAATTAGCTGTATTCGAATCGTTACGAAATTTGTTAATAAGTAAACCGATACTAGCTTTTTATAGTCCAATCGCGATTACGGAACTCCATACGGATGCTAGTTCGTACGGTTATGGCGCTATTTTATTGCAACAACAGAGTGACAAACGTATGCATCCTGTAATGTATTTTAGCAGACGAACGACAGACACAGAAAACCGTTATCACAGTTATGAGTTAGAGACACTGGCTATAATTTATGCGCTAGAGCGATTTCGCATTTATCTCCAAGGGATACATTTTTCTATAGTAACTGATTGTAACACGGTAAAATTAGCATTAAGTAAAAAGAACATTAACCCTCGCATTAATCGATGGTGTTTAATTTTACAAAATTACGATTATAAGATAGAGCATCGAACAGCTGATCGTATGCGTCACGTGGACGCTCTAAGCCAGAACGTATTAGTAATTGAGCCGTTATCGTTCGAACAGATATTAGTTTATAAACAATTAAAAGATCCTACAATTATGAAATTGCATACAGAACTCGAAGTTTCCGAAAACGCAAAGTTTGAACTACGAAATGGCGTTGTTTATAGAAAATACGGCGATAGAATACTATTTTTTGTACCCGAAGCAATGATTAATAACGTAATTAAGATTTGTTATGACGACGTTGGTCATGTAGGCAAAGAAAAAACGATAGAATTAATTTCTAAGACATACTGGTTTCCGAACATGCACGCTTTAGTCAAAGATTATATTACTAATTGTATTACTTGCCTAACTTATTCAGTTCCAACCGGGAAAATAGAAGGTAAACTTCACATTTATGATAAGGGAACCAAGCCCTTTCAAACAATACATATTGATCATTACGGTCCGCTGGAAAAGGTCGAATATGGTTTCAAACATATCTTTATTGTCATAGATGCATTCACCAAATATGTTATGTTATACGCTGTGAAATCGACTACAGTAAAAGAAGCTATAAATTGTTTAAAGCAATACTTCCATCATTTTGGTCCTTGTATGCGTGTAGTGTCAGATAGAGGTAGTTCGTTCACCTCTTGCGACTTTAATGAATTTTTGTCGGAATTGAAAATCCAACATGTTAAAACAGCAACAGCCACGCCTAGAAGTAATGGTCAGGTAGAACGCGTCAACAGATTTTTAAGATCCATTTTAGCTAAATTATCAACTGGAGAATCTTGGGCGAAAGCATTAGAGAAAGCGCAGTTTACATTAAATAATACGTATCACAAAGCGACAGGAACTGAACCGAGTTCACTTTTCTTTGGTTATCTTCAGCCTGGATTGTCTGATGATGATCTTCGAGAATATTTTCGTATTTATAATGAAACCAATGCCGATCGAGATAAACTTAGGGAAGCAGCTGTTGTACAAAATCGTAAGTTACAGGAATATAATAAAAGCTTATTTGATAAGAAACATAAGAAGCCTCATTCGTATAAAGCCGGAGATTATGTCATGATTAAAAATGTTGTCACCACGCCGGGTATAAATCAAAAACTTTTACCGAAACACAAGGGGCCTTACATAGTCGACAAAGTGTTGAGAATGGACAGATATTTAATTAAAGACATAGAAGGATTTCAATTAACTTCGAAGCCGTTCTCTGGGGTTTTTAGTCCAAATAGAATGAAATTATGGATAGGTGACAATGAATGTGATGTGGAAACAAATTGTCAAGAAGAGAATTTAAATAACGGCATGGTCGAGGACGACCATATGGTCAGGATGGCCGAACTGTAAGAGGTCCGCAGTTGTTTCGACGACAATCAAACGGACTGCAGTTGTTTCAACGACGCCGAAATGCGTTC
>NW_026532845.1:5638-7056 GCF_026283585.1 Hylaeus volcanicus | reverse complement strand
TGTATTCGCTAACGGGAAAGAGCAATTCGGGATTGCAATGATTGTTTCAAGGTTTAGCATATAAATATGTATTGTTACAAAATAACGAGTTTATATTACAATATCGGTTTTGGAAATCAAGTATACAATTATGTAGGTACGTTACCGCTTGTCGGTCTTACAGTTTGGTTGTACCAGCTATCCGTTGTGGTCCCAGGGCTGTGCTGTTGCAAGGATCTGTTTGTCGGCAACTATCACTCGCGACACGGGTCTCTACTAATTAATAACGGACTTTCCTCGGCAACGACGCGGCGCGCGTACGATTACTCTATCTGTGACTACAATAATTTAGTAATTGACGACCAAAGCGCGATGCTGAGTGCGTGTTCGATTGACGATAAAGGTTCGATGTGATCTTAAACGATTATACGTCGGACTTTCGTAGGTAACGACAACGCGTGAAGTTAACCTGTCCGCGACTACATGATTTCGGTAATCACCACGATGAGAACGTACTGACAACGGGAAAAGAGCACCGTGGGGCGTGTCCACGGGTTTATATATTAACTGATCCTTGCATGGCACGAGCCGCGTTCGAGAACCTTCGCTTCGGCATCCGTTGAAATCGGGAGGGGTCCCAAGTTCAGCGGATGTGCTGGCGTTGAGCGCTGACGCCTATTTCGCTGATTCGCAGATTGCACGATTCGGTTCCCGAGAAACGGTTTCCGAATCGTTTGTCGAACGCATTCCTAAAAGTATCTGATCTAACTATGTGCAATGCGAGGTCGATGAAAAGGTGCCCCAGCAGAGCCGGATGTAACACCCCCTTCGCCAGACACGAAACAGTCTCAAGAGGCTGTTTTGTGTAATAAGGGTGCACCTTTTCACCGAATGTCGATTGCACAAATCGCCGTAATTAACCGCTCGGTTGTTTAGTTTTTTTTTTTTAGCATCGATTATTGTTTTAATATAATATAATATAAATATAATAATATAAAATAATATATAATGCCGAAATAAATTTTTTTTGTAAGATAATATATATATATATAACATAGTAATATAAAATAATGTAGTAAAAAGTAGTACATGGATAAAAAAAATATGAAAATTAATGTAAGATAACATATATAATATAGTAATATAAAATAATAACGAGATTATTCGGGGCCGGGGGAAAGGGGTTGGGTCCTGTGCGATGGTACTTCTATGGTGGGCCGCACCGCCAGCTCAACCCATGGTGTCGCAGCGATTTTCCCTGTGGGTCGGGGAACAGAATACGCCCACAGTAATCCCTGCTTGTCGTAAGAGGCGACTAAAAGGGACAGGCGAGACCGCGGGCTGTGGCACCTGCGGTCAGGTGGGGAGGTATTCACTCCCCACCGGAGATGGCACTCCTCCTCCCTTCGTTGGGTGAGAGAGGCGCGGGGGGGGGGGGG
>NW_026532845.1:0-5538 GCF_026283585.1 Hylaeus volcanicus | reverse complement strand
CCCGGTGCCCCTCCCCAATGCGCCGTGGCCGGCCACCGTGAGGTTTTAGTGGGTATTCCCCTTGATATCAAATCAAGGAGCGAGTCCCACACTACCCCCTCCTTATGAGGGGGCGTGCGTAAACGCATTTCCTCACGTAAAAAAAAAAGAAAAAAAAAGGCGACCGTGGTAATTACCTCGTTCTCTCCTATGAGTGCAGCAAAGAATGCCGCGTCCGCTACCGCGAGAGCAATTCTTATACCCGATCGTTGCTAACAGACCGCGGTCAATCAACAAGCCGCGTTACTGTGCGGGCGCGTTCGCAAGCGTTCGCGAACGTTCCCCGCTCGCCCGACCCCGCGCGCCTACCGATGGTCGAGAAATTTCGATCGCGATTTTCTGGTATTGTTACAATAGTAGAATAAACCATACCATTAAAAGGCATCCTATTAATGTTAATAAAGTCACTTTTATAGTTGCAATTATTAATCTGTTGTTAATATATTATATAAATAAATGTAAATTTATTTATATTTAAATTATCATTATTTAACCTTATTTCTAATATAAAAAATAAATATTACTAAAGGTAAAGAAAAAAATAATGTGTAAAATATAAAATAATATTTCGATCCTCAATAAACAATAATTATAAATATTAAAATTAATCTTACTCCATAATAAAAATAAAAGTTTAATAAATCTAAAGATACAAAAATGATCGATAAAACTATTAATAAAACATTAAATAATAAAATATAAGTATTTTTATATAAATTTAAATTTAAAATTATAATAATATATTTAACAATCATTACACTTAAAATTAATAATCTATAAAAGTCTCATCGTTAGACGTGTGCCCGGAGAAGGGAGAGTACGGGGGTTTGTACCTGGACGCTTGTCGCTTATCCGATGTTAAGAATTCGGTGAATATTCAAACGGCTTTCAAGCTGAGTCAAACCGGGACCCGATTTCCGAGCCGAGTCGAGTACTTGAAAAAACCGAGTAGCTTGAAAGATTCAAGCTACCCGAAAGAAACCAAGTATATAACTTGAATTTTTCAAGCTACCCAAATAGAATCGAGAGGTCCGAAAATACCAAGCGGCCCGAAAGAACCGGGCAATTCGAATGGTTTCAAGCTTTTCCGAGTACACATGTTACTCCGCCGCTGGGTAACAATGGTATCATAAAAGAGACATAGCGAACTAGACCCAAAGAAGGCTGACCATCATTTTCCGTATTTCTTATCGGATCTTAACAGTTGTATTACCAATCGATTCCTTATGTTCTCCCAATGAAAACGGTACCAGACACGATACAATTCGGATTATTTAGAAGGAAATTATACGGAAAAAATAATTTGCACGCTTTTTGCTTATCTTCGTTAAAAATAGTCCGATTTACATAGTGCTTAGTAGCATTTTCATCAGGAAAACGTAAGGAATCCATCGGCGTTACTCCCGTAATAATACGATGCATATGAAGTGAAATCGGATGATTACTGAAAGTCATAAACCAAGGGTTGAACCATCCAAAGCGCACGTGTGTCGACTTAACCCACGACGGACCTCAAAGGGTCCGAGCATTAAAGTGTGAAATGTTTGTCATGATATGTTCACTTTTTGTTGTGTTTTATAAAAGTTAAAGAAACAAATTGCACTACTGAATTCCTGATGTTATACTGATGAAAATGGTACCAAACACGATATAATATCGATTAATTTAAGATTTTTCTGCTGTGTAACAGCGTGATATGTAGAATTTACATTACGCGAATAATTAAATTTATTTAATTCATTTCGATTAAAAATAAATGTATTGCTTAACTAACAATTATTCATAAACAAATTTCATAATAATATTTTGTTTACATAAAGAAATAAATGTTTTCCTTCACATTTTTCAATTTTAATATTTCATTCGGCCAGTGAAAATATTTTTTTCCAATTCGGCCCGGGGGCAAAAACAGTTGGCCATGCCTGGTCTAAACCATGTGGAAAACCGTGTGTAGACTGACGATATAGTAACAACAGAACATACGACGACAGCGCCACAACGGAAAGCGCGATAGCGAGGCAACATATCGCCATACAAATCATCAAGATTTCACAGTAACGAAGCTCATCAAGTTTTTTGAAGCGAAGAAGCAATATTTTCTCACGATTCTTTTTCTAAAATATTCTTTACATCACTCCGCATGCCACTCTAACGCCCGATTTTGCAATTTCGGTCTTGAAACTTTATAAATAATAAAAGTATGGTTTTTTTCCTTATAGAATAAATTTGTTTACAAACACTTTTTCCAAAATCGGGCATTGCAGTGGCATGCGCCAAGGTATAAGGAATATTTTGAAACCAGAATTATTAGAAAATATTGCTTTTTTGCTTCAATATCCATGACAAGAATCATGCTAGCTTAATCGCCCTGTCCTCGTCTCTCCTGCAATTGTTGTATCCCCCTCTCTGTCTTTGTCCTACTTTTTCTGCAACTGTCGCTGAAGTCAACTTGGAGTTTGGCTCTGGCTCCTGCGCACCCTTAAGGGTGCAAAAGGGGACAAGGACAGAGAGGGGGATACAACAATTTATGAATAATTGTTAGTTAAGCAATACAACATTTATTTCTAATCGGAATAAGTTAAATTAACGTTTCCTATATAAATAGGAGAATGATACAAAAACAGAGTAATATTGGAATTTTTGTACCTTTACTCAATTGTTCCTAACTACGGTATTTATTCATAGATTTTATTCAACAAAAGCTTCCTTTCGTCGTAAAAGTGCGATCTATACGTAAAAAATAAGAAATTGGACATAATTTGACAGTTACTAATTTTGCATGGCGATGGAAGAAATTGTTGTGTTCTAATTTAGCCCAAGAAATTGAAGGTTTCTCATACGTGTTGGCCCGTAACACTTGAACTATTGAACCGATTGGAAAGCAATTGTTGGAAATTCGATTACCTTTGCTATGACAACTTGCGCGACCCAATCGAACGTTTCTAATTCGATATATGGCCTAAAATGTGAAGATACCTCAGAATAATCGAAAAAAAAAATTCAAAAATTTGTATAAAAAAACCTATCCACAGAAAAATTTTGAACGGTGTTTTGCCGCTGCACAGCCATTGTTCGCTATGTTTCAGTCAGTCAGGGTCGTCGTTACGGGATTCGCCTAATCGGCGCCACACGCTATCGGTTTTTGTATTACATTTACATGTTCCAGATAAGTAATTCTTCATTTTTAATATTTCATTTATACTGGAACTCAACAAAACGGAGACAATTTTCCACTGTTTAAATTTTAATCATTAATTTCCCGTTTTTGTATCTTCAATTATTCGACTTTTGTTAATTTGGTTTTGAGTAAAATTTATTGAAATCTAAATTGAATTATTTAACAATTAATTCAATCTATAATTGCATATTTTGTTGTTAATTTTAAATGCAAACTGCTACCTAACAAATTTGTCTTTAGAGTAGAGTTTACTCCCCAAACACTAACTTAAATAAAAAAAAAATTAAAGCGCGTGGCGACGATTGTGTAGAACGCATGACGACGGCCCTGATGCACCGATATAAAGCGAGCGAAGTTTGGGAAAAAGTTGGGGAACTTCTGGACTAGGGTGTATATGGGAAACATAAATTAAGGTAATATACACTTGATAATTTTATTTTTTTTAAACTTTGTGTAATATAAATATATTTATTGATCGGCCCCTGCCATCTCGGTTGGTGCCTTCTTGCAGGTGGAGGCCGCGTTACTACTTCATTTCTAGCCGCGGTCCGTCTGCGGCGTCTACTTTGCCGCTGCCGCCGCCGCCGCCTGTTACTCTGAAATTAGTATGACGGAATATATTAATTTTAAGTACTAATAAAAAATTATTGACATAATTTTGGTTAACGATTATTTTTAAACGTACCACAGTCTCGCGTTGCGGCTGCTGGACGGCCGCCGCGAAGACTGGTGATGGCGGCGGAGGCTGATGCACCGTCGCGAAGGTTGGTGGTGGGCGGCGGGGGCTGTTGGACGGCCGCCGCGAAAGCTGGTGGTGGCGGCGGGGCCTGAGGTATGCCCACAACAAAAAGTGCGGTCGGCAGGGGGGGGGGGCTGCTGCATACCAAGGGGTGCCATTACAAATGTTACCCCATATTGTTCATGTCTCGTGTAATTGTCCCAGAAGGACAACCTGTCAATCCCGTATGTAACTGTTGCAAAAAGAAATAAAGATTAATATAGAGTTTTTACAATATTTTTCAATTACTATAAATAAGTAATCATACCTTCCTCCAGGCTGCTCATTCTGTAATGAAAACAAAAAAGAATATTAGATTTTGTACTATGTAGATATTCAAACAACGTTTCAATTATTTAATAGCATACACGCGCGAAGTGTGCACCGAATTCCTTAATCAGAATTTTTTCCTATGTAAAGAAGGGTATGTAGAACCCTATTTGTAGGAATTTGTAGAAAAAGTAAAAAAATTACGCCAAGTATATGAAAAAGTGGAGGACTTAAAGAGTAATCATAGAAAAATAGAAGATCCCCCTAACAAAATTCAAGAAAGTAAAAAAAGAAGTGAAATCGAAATGAGCTGCCAGTACATGAAGGTGCTTTCCAGCAAAGTGCAAAGGTGACACTGTATAAAACAATGAAAAATTCGCCTGGATGTCCGTGGCCTGGAAGTCAAATGCTTGGCGTGGCCAGGCAAGGTCAAGGTTTTCATGAATAAGAATTATTTTAAAATGTAAAATAATGAAAATGTACTCATATTGTCAGCGTTTCAAACTGACAAATTATCTGAAAGCTTGTGAGAGGAGGGATATCTGCGTCAATGAATGTCCTTAGAAATATTTTAAAACACAAAAAATTGAAAATGTACTCATATTGTTAAAGTTTTAAATTGACAAATTATGTGAAAGTCTGCGAGAGAGAAAGTATGGGTATTGATGATCTGAGAATACTTTGCCTGGCCACGCCAAGCATTTGACTTCCAGGCCACGGACATCTAGGCAAATGTCTAAACAGTCTCAGTTTGTGGTTCATACACTATTTAGCTTCTTCATTTCACCGCCAAAGTGCGGAGCAGTCAGTTTACATGAGTTGTCATTAGGGTCTGAACGTCTGCACTGTTGAACGCAGCATTTTAGCTGCGCATAGTTGGAAAGCACCGAATTTTTCATTGTGTTATACAGTGTTGCCTTTGCACTTTGCTGGAATGCACCTTCATGTACTGGCAGCTCATTTCGATTTCACTTCTTTTTTTACTTTCTTGAATTTTTTTAGGGGGATCTTCTATTTTTCTATGATTACTCTTTAAGTCCTCCACTTTTTCATGTACTTGGTGTAATTTTTTTACTTTTTTAAAGTTTTTTATGGAGATCTCACTTCTTTTTACAAAGATAATTTGTATAGTGAATGACTTCAAATAATAGAAAATTGGAGATCAGTTTGAATCCTCTAAGGTTTCAAAAGTACGCGGAACGCATTGCAGGAAGTCTCATTGCAAAAAATTTATGAAAGAAAAAATGTGATCACTTTATCAGTAACATTTAAA
>NW_026532844.1:0-6915 GCF_026283585.1 Hylaeus volcanicus | reverse complement strand
AAAAGTATCTGATCTTAACTATTCGCAATGCGAGGTCGATGAAAAGGAACACCGGCAGGGCCGGATGTAACACCCCCTTCGAACAGTCTCAAGAGGCTGTTTCGTGTAATAAGGGTGTACCTTTTCATCGAACGCTTATTTCATAACTGACTGATATATATATATATATTTTTTTTTTAGCATAAAACTTTTTATTAAACTTTAATGACGTTTAAAGGATATAAAAAAAAAATATATTTTAAATTATTAATTACTATATAATATTAAATAATGTTATATAAATAATTACACAAATAACGGAAAAGAATATAAAAATTATTCTAAGATTATATATAATGGTATTCTGGGCCGGGGGTAAGGGGGGACGCTGTTTCTTGTACTATAATCCGCGGCCGTACCGCCAGCTCTGCCCAGGGTATGAGGGCAATCGTTCTTATGCATGGGAGGCATTCCTCCGGGTTGCCCCTGTTCAGTGCCCTTCTGTTGCATCCCGAGCAACGGGCCGCCGTGTGCGCCCTACGACCTTCCCGTACGAGGTGGTGTATGTGCGCCGGGGTGTATATTATCGCTTCCTCCTCCGATAGGGCCCAGTGACACCCGTCACAAAGGATGGTGCCTTCTGGTTCCACCCATGCTTCTCCTTGGACGCATTCCCTTCGCCTCAAGTTGCCCAAGGTAAACGGGGGTAGCAGTCTCTCTTCCGGGGTGACCAGCGGAGGCATTCGCGTGTCATCGAACACGGGCAAAGTGGCTGTTTGATATTAAAGGAGGGAAAAGAAACTTAGTTAGTTATGGTTTATTACTAGGGAGGCGTTGTTCTTTAATCGTGTAGTTTCGTTAAGATACATACCATTTCCTGGTTTTCTATAGTAACCCATTTTACTTTGTAGTGGTCCTTGTAGTTCACACGAAAAAAGCTTTGATAATGGTATGGTGTAATTGTGTGATGGTTTATATAGGGTATATTAGGTATGAATGGAGGTGGTAACGGTGAGTTCTGATTGGATTTTGACATTACGTCTTTACCTGTGCTGTTTAGTAGAGGTGGACATTCCTTATTTTTTCCGCGAGATCTGCTGTGAGTGCAGACGGACTTCTTGGAATTGGTGGTATGCAAAACGGTGGCGAGATCGTCGTTTGTATATAGGGTGATGCTAAATTTTCTGTTTTCCTATGTTTTAGTGTTCCCATCTCTATTTGTTCAGTTGGTTTCTTCGCTGTTATGTTGGGTTTTGAACAATGATTCTTATAAAATTTTATAACAACCTATATTATGCCAATTATGATAATTAGTATCCCTATCGAGGATATTCCATAGGTTGAATAGGATGTTAATCTTTGCGTACGGTGATGTGTCGCTAAATTGTTTGCTTGTTGTTCGATTTCTAGTAAGGCAATGAATTTCTCGTTTATTTTATCATTTAATGGTCCTAGCGGTATTTCTTGTTGTTGATAATCGGAATTTATTTGTATGTGATGAGGTATAATCTGTGGTATCAGGTGCGTTATATTTAGGCTTGGTAGTTGTTTAAATGTCGAGTTTACTTTAGACGTTGTTTCTCTGATGCAATCATTCTTGAATTATTTATTTGTGCCTGGCAATTCTTTTTTAGTTTCAAAATTCCTGGACCTTGTATCAGTTCATAGCCTGCGGCGCGGTAATTGCATTTAATTTGCACCGGTGTTTTCTCTTTGACAGAGTATAGCCATGTGTTTGTAGTTTTGAGTTGGTTGATAATTATGCCAGTTGTTATGTGAATTGAATGTTATGTGAAATTGGTAAAAAGGATGGTAATGGATGTAGCCGATATAGATTGAAGGGTGCTTTATCTAGGAGGGGAATTTCGATTGATATTAGCATTCTTCCATTTGAATATATTGTGCTGATTGTGATTATTCTATAAAATCTTTCTGATTGTAGTTCTGTTAGGGAGAGGGGAAATTCATATGGTGTTGATTGGTTAATACGTGTACATGTTAGTTCGAGTTGATCGGGTGACAATATAGCTGGGTGTAATATTCCTAATTTAGCAAACATTATTGCGTCTATCAGTATTAGTAAGGCTTGAAGGTATTCGTCCACGTGCCTGGATATTTGATATGTCCAAGACGTTGTGGCTCTTTGTAACTCCATCTCTGTCTCGACTTTATCGAGTTTAAGGAGACCTGTTAACTGTTTTATTCTGTTATCCATTATTAAGGAAGAATTCCTTAATTTTATTAGGTCTCGATGAATGTCTTGGAATTATGATCTAACAATGTGCGTCTGTTTTCCCAATAGTTCTGATAAGTGTTTTTGGTCTTTGTAAATTTTGTCTATTTCTTGGTTATAATATTTTGCGTCGTCCTCTGTAAGTGTTCCAAAAAGGGCGTTACTAATTGTATCGATAAATCCCAAAGGTGCTGATCTTCGTGATTTTGTGGCCATTGGTTTTGTTAGACTGTTACGTAAAAGTTGTTCGTACTGCTTTGCATCTGATAATTTTCGTGTTAAATCGATTCTAATTGTATCCGCAGGACAGTGTGTCCAGCTGTAATTGTCACAAAGTGTTTTGATTCTTTCCATTTGTGGTAGAATAAGTGGCTTTGCCAGGAAAATGTTAGGAAAATCCTAACGGGTAATTCTTCTTCATAGAACAAGCCTGGGTTACTTTTGAGAGGTGTAATTTCATAATCCCCTTCGATCTCATTGGCTGTGCTAAATACCCATAGGATGCAGCAGAGCATTCCCGTGATTGACAAATTTTCCATTATGCGCTGTTAAATAAATTAAAATATTTTTCGTTTCCGGTAATGTTTCGCGACATGAGAAGGGGTGAGCGGATTCCCGTACGAGGCCGGAAATCAGCGGTCAGGTGTCTCGGGAATTTACTGTACTATGCATTTGGTGTCTGTGCTGACGACGCGAGCGGCATGCGCATCCGACATTGGAGATGTGAAGAACTCGAGCGTTGTATTAATACAGTGTGGTCAAGAGTTATGCATTTTTAGAATTAGGTGGTAATAAATTTTATTATTTATTTTTAGATCTGTTGTTTAAGTTGGCAAGGTTAAAGTTTTAACTTATTAAGCTTTCTATTACCGTATCGGCTATTGTTAACCGATACCAAATACCTTCAAGGCGGTTTTTCCTTGGAATGAGCATGTTTTAGCTTATCGAAGTGTTTTATGAATTTTTGACCATTTTCCTTCATTAGAATAGCATTATTTTGTTCCGTGATATCGCAAATTTTAAATGGTCCTTCATAATGGGAATCGAATTTCCCTATTCGCGGTTCTTTTAGAACGTAGACCAAGTCATTCGGTCTGAAGTTAACTTCGTTACTTCTACGGTCGTAGTATAATTTGGAACGTAATTTGCTGTCATCTATATTTTTCCGTGTTATTGAGCGAATTTCGTCTAATCGCTGTACCAAATTTTGTACATATGATGGGTAAGTTAGAATTTCGTTACGAGACAACGGCGTAAATGGGTCCCTGGCTAACTGACCGAATACTACTTCGTACGGTGTAAAGTTCGTCGCTTCGTGTACCGAAGTGTTGTACGAGTAGGTCGCAAAGGGTAATAGCAAATCCCAGTCTTCGTATCTTTCCAACTAGTGTTTTAAATATTCGGTAAGAACGATATGGCTCCTTTCTAGTGAGCCGTTAGTCTGGGGACGGTAACCAGATGTTGTAACGTGGTTTATTCTAAATACGCGAGCTATGCCTTGCATTAAATTATTGATGAAACTTTTTCCGCGGTCGGTCAGAATAGCGCGCGGTGCTCCGAAAATTGCGATGAAATAGCGCGACAAAGCGTCGGCGACGGTAAGCGCACGAATATCCGGTAATGGAATTGCCATACAGAATTTTGAAAGTTGACATTGAATAGTTAAAATATGCCGATTTCCACTAGGGGTCATAGGGAAAGGACCAACAGTATCGAGAGCCACTTTGTCGAACGGTTTGGCTGGTGTATCCGTTATAAGCATTGGTTCACGAGTTTTTATGCGGACGAGCTTTTGTTCTTGACAACTGCGACAGTTTCGTATGGAGTTTTCAATGTCCCGACGCATTCGCGGCCACTCGAAGTGACTTCGTATTCGCTGATATGTTTTTGTTACTCCTTTATGTCCCCCTATTAAACTTTCGTGATAATATCGCATGATATCCTCGCGTTGATCTTCCCCGGGCACTTTAATTTTCCCTGTGCATACTGTAATTTTTATTGGTATATTCCAGAATATTTCTTCTAAATGTAATTTAAGGATATTCGCGTTGAAACGGTGTAAGGTTTCGCCGTGCGCTGCTATTCGGAACGAGGTAATGCGCTCTTTCTCTATCGTAGTTCGGAGAACGGTTAGCAAGCGTTCTAATTTTGATTCGTTTATCTCGTGGAAGAAGCTTTTTGTTCCGATGACGTTAAGGATTTTCCCTTGTTCGTGAGGAACAATTATTACTTGTCCTTCTATTAGATCTTTCGTTAATAGGCTCGCTTCCTGAAGTAACCCGAGTGCTTTGAAAGTTTTACTTATTTGACTGGTTAATATACAATCGGCTGGTATAAAATGGACATAATTATCTGAAATAGATGTAAGGGTTGATTCCGAAATGGTTACTTCGCATTTTGCTTGTGGTCGTGATCTTGGTCCTTGTTTCGGAGGGTGGCCATGGCTTGAATAGCCAAAAGTTTCTGATGTAGCTGGTGATTTTATTTTATCCATAAATTTGTCGAATTCGGACGTTAACTCTGCTGAAGACGATTCCTGATGTGTTTCCATTGTATCAGACTTGGAATTCTTTCCATCCATGAGTGCGCTAGTATTTGGCATGATCATCGTTGATTGGGGGACTTTCAATGCTTCCTCAGGTGGAGGCAGCAACCAAGATACGCGTTTCGGTGCTGTAACTAGTTTCTGTGGATCATCCCTGCCTGACCTCATGCTTTCGCCCTGGCTTTCTAGATTTTCCGGCTCCATTTTCTCATCGATACTGTTCAAGAAATCTATCTTTTCCTTAGAGAAGTCCGGACTAAGCCAAATCGGATCGCAAGTTTGAGTTCTTTCGTCTTCGTCGCTCTCGTTTCCGAATTCCTCTAGCCGCGTTGCGTTTATACCCATTAACGTTGAATTTGCTTGTGGTCCGGCAATTTCTAAGTCGTTTTCCGTTTGTGTTATCGCCGAAGGAGGATCGTTATCCTTGAATGTTTCTTCTACAATAACAGTTAGTGGTTCTACATAATTAGGTCTCGGTTGTTCTTCCCGCCGCATTTTAACCCGTTGTCCGATTCCTTCTTGATTTGTCTCGGGATCCGTGACATTTTCGGCGGTATCGTCCTTATTTGGAGAAATTGGAAAAGCGTGTGGTACGGGGTTTCGCGATAAAGCGTCTGCGTTTGCGTTTACTCGGCCTGGTTTGTAAACTATTTCATAATCGTAGTCAGCGAGTAATATTCTCCAGCGTGCGAGCCGCGATGTTGGGTCTTTAATCGAAAATAGTCATTGTAATGGGCGGTGATCGGTAACGAGGAAAAATTTCCGTCCATAAATGTACGTCCTAAAATGTTTTACTGCATAAATAATAGCTAGACATTCTTTCTCCGTGGTAGAGTAATTTTGTTCGGCCCGCGTGATTACTTGTGATGCGTATGCGATTGGCGGGTCTGGTCCGATTTTTCCTTGGCTTAGAACTGCACCGACCGCTATATCGGAAGCGTCTGTCGTTATTATAAATGGTTCATCGTAATTTGGGTATTTCAAAACTGTGTCTTTGCATAGGGCTTGTCTTAGGTCTTCGAAGCTTGCCTGATGGCTGTCTGTCCAAGTGAAAGAGGTCTTAATGCTGGTTAAATTCGTAAGTGGTTTTGCGCGTTTTGCCATATCAGGAATGAAGCGTCTATAGTAATTTACCAGTCCTAAAAATTGTTTAATGCCCTTTCTATTTTTTGGTATTGGAAATTCCGCTACTGCTCTGATTTTCTCGGGATTTGGTCGTACTCCATCGGCTGATATTATATGACCTAGATATGCGACTCTCTCCTTGAGAAACTCGGTCTTATCAGTTTGCAAGGTGAGATGGTGTTCGCGAAGTCGGTCAAAGAACCTTCTGAGACGGCGTCCGTGCTCTTCTAGGGTTTCAGAGTATACTACTACGTCGTCCAAGTAAACGTACAATTCCTTTCCAATTAACCCTCGTAATGCCTGATTCATTATCCTTTGGAATGTTGCTGAGGCGTTTTTCAATCCGAACGGCATGCGAACATATTCATAGTGTCCTTCTGGTGTGGAAAATGCCGTTTTCCCTTGATCTTCTGGTGCCATTGGAATCTGGTGAAATCCGTTTGCCAAGTCGAATACCGAAAAATATCGAGCTTTTCCTAATCGATCCAATATATCAGAAATGCGTGGAATGGGAAATTTGTCTTCTATTGTCTTTGCGTTTAATTTGCGAAAGTCAACTACCATACGCCAGCGTTTATTTCCCGCGGAGTCAGCTTTCTTCGACACTACCCAAAGCGGAGAATTATAAGGAGATTTTGATGGAACAATTATTCCTAAATTTTCAAGATTGCTAATTTGTTTTTTAATTTCTTCTTCTTGAAACGGTGTGAATGAGTATTGCCGTGTATATACAGGGACGGAATCAGTTGTAGGGATCGAATGCGTTGCTGTCTCAGTTTTTTCGAATGGATCACCGGGAACGAAAAATCTGTCGGAAAATTCCTCTACTGCCTTTATTACCAGATTGCGTGCCGCGTTGTCTAAATGATCTATTTTCAGTTTGTCCATAATATTATCTAATCGTTCGTCAGGGGAAGGGTAGCTGATTTTATATTCTCCCAAATCATATGCTTCGTGTTCAGCGAGCTGTTCCTCTGAAAGCGGTGTGAGAGGACGCGGTGGAGGTGCTTGTTCCAAATTTTCCTCAGACTCG
>NW_026532843.1:0-6483 GCF_026283585.1 Hylaeus volcanicus | reverse complement strand
GTCGGAATAATATTTTAGAAAATATGAATGGAAATACCACCCGAGAACATCAATGAGGGATTCCCCGGAAATGAAATATCATTTATTGATATTCCGAGTGGTCACAATAAAATACATTTATAAATATTTATACAAAGAATATTGATTGGAAGGAAAAATCAACTCACCACTAAATCTCTTTACAATATAAATCGAGTAACGCTGATCTCGACTTTGTGCGTTCTTCGAATCGCCCTGTTGTTGAAGGAAAACACACACACGTGAAAGAATTAATATTTACGTAATCAAAAGCGAAATTACTATTTACGAAAAGGAAAAAGAAAATCTAAATCTAAAATACTTTAAATAAATTAAAATAAAATTATTTTATCGAGGAATAAGAGTCCTTGCCTATCACTCACTTTTCACAAAATGAATTTAATACTGCATCTCTGCTCTGAATTATTCGCCCGGACTAATATCGCGCTTCATGCGACTGTACGATGAGAAGTAAGAAGGCTCGTGCCTTGCTCGACCACGTAAACTCGATGGAACGTTCTAGAAGCTTTGGAGACAAAGGATCTTAGAACCACGTGATCGTCGCCAGTTTATAGAAAAAGTCTTCAAGATTTCGCGACTCGGTACACGCAAGAATTTGGTGTTTACGAGTTGTACCGCGTCTCGCTCCTCGCGCCCACCAAACCGCTCGATTCGTCCTAGCGACAACGTGCGCGGACGAATCACGCTGCTATTCGAGTTACGGCTTCGGTATTCGGAGCGTACATGGAGAAGAAATAGCAAAATAAAGGTTTAACCTAAATGCGCGATATTTACATGTCCTTCTTCCAATGTTATTTGTAACCGTGATATTTGAACGCGATGGTAATATTCGGTGTGCTCATTTTCCCAACAATTATACATGTATACGCCACTGTTACATTTCATGATTTAACGCCTTTTATTCGTGACAAGCAACGCATTTAACGTATTTACAATACTAAACCTATTAAAATATTAACAATTGAACATATTTACAAACTTTATACAGGGTGCGGCACTGCCAGCAGGGTGAAAATGGCGTGACGACGTTGATTTTAAGGAAGGAATGTGTAACTTTATTCAAAAATGAATTTAATGAACTACCGTCAAAGGCTAGGTTTGTGTTCGATTAGAACGAATTCGGGATGGTAAACCATCTCGAACACATTTCTGCCGACGAAATCAAGAAAAATAAAATGAAAAATATCGGCACGTAACAGATGAGTGTGGAAAAACTGTTAAGATACAATATCGAAAAAAGTGATTGTACAGGGTGTATACAAATTATATGTCACGACCACCATAGCGGGATTCTACTCCTCTAGATCGCTGAAGATCTGTTAAAAAAGTCGACCGCAAAATTGACATTGACTTTGAAAATCAAGGTCAAAATTGTTTCTCATCGTATGGTATAGCTCTCATCGCGAGGGACAAAAGTCTCAAAGGAACCATGGGTCTCAAGTCATCCGTTCTCACAAAAAACGATGTTAAAATTCTATTCAATTCCTAGTTTAATTTTACTTTTACAGTGTGTTTATATTCGCATGTTTCCAAAATAAATAGGTAGTAGGAGCACATTCGATTACTATCGCACGTTAACACCGCAATAATGCTCTGTCTCTTACTGTCTTGTTGATATTATGAAGAAATGGTTCGGCATCGGAATATTTGAAACATGCTTCGCACTATTGACGAAGCAGGGGAAAATTATTCTTCAGCTCGGGAAATATATCGCAATAACGTGAGCAATAATAGAAGACCACTGCGTGCAACAGAAATGTCAGATCGACGGGATTTTCAGTGGCTTGATCAACAATTTAGTGATCAAGAAATTATATTACGTCATTTTTCTATACAGCAACAACTTCAGCAAACAACATGATCATTTGGTGGAAGTACTAGTTGTTGAAGCACTAGCTGCTGAAAATTCCATTAATCTGGCATTTATATGCACACAGCGATTTTCCATTACTTCTCATTCTATAGCGATATATTTCTCGAGTTAATGAATAATTTCCACCTGCTTCGTCAACAGCACATTATTAATTCTATACTTCACTGTAAACTATAAGAACATCATAAATAAACTGTTTAAAAATCATCGAAACTTGAACATCGTTTTTCATGAGAACGGTTGACTTGAGACCCATGGTTCCTTTGAGACTTTTGTCCCTCGCGATGAGAGCTATACCATACGATGAGAAACAATTTTGACCTTGATTTTCAAAGTCAATGTCAATTTTGCGGTCGACTTTTTTAACAGATCTTCAGCGATCTAGAGGAGTAGAATCCCGCTATGGTGGTCGTGACATATAATTTTTATACACCCTGTACATGTACCCTGTACAACATATTTTAACTTAAAAATAGAGTTCCATCATATGTAAATTTAAAGTATCTCATAAATTATGTAACATTCGTAGGACACAAACCATTCAGCAATTATGTTGCGTTATACATGTATATAATAAAAATTAAGAGAATATTGTGTAACAAAGTTATTGTTATTTACACATTTCCGTAGACATAATTTTTTCTTTTACATTCTTCCTTTTAACAATATAAACTTAATCTACCATATTATATTCTAATATAAGTACTTTGAACCTGTGACTGTTTTCTTAATATCTATTTGTATACATTTTTGAGGTTTTGTATGTAAAAATCAACAATTATATATGTATTTTTTTTTTTTTTACTTACAATTATGAGCTTCAATAGTCTTACAAAATATAATGTGTATGTTTTAATTTTAGTTAGAACTATGTTATTCTACCTGTTCCTTATTCTAGTATAGTTCGCTTCGAATATAGTTTACAATATCACAAAATCGCGTAATACTTTCATTCGTTATTTTTTTTTTTTTTTTTTGGAATTAGGGAGGTAGGAATACCTTTAGAATATTTGGTTTTAACTTTATATCTATATTGACCAATACGGTCTCAGTCTTACTTATACTCTCATTATCGTTTTCCTATCCTCCCTATTCTTTTACTCTTTTATGCTTATGAAAGAATACATTTTTTTTATTTAACTATTATCTGAATTTGAAATAAGTTGAAATAAGTTACAGCTTGTTAGCCCGTGTTAGAAGGAATTGTCGGGCTAGTCAGACTCATAATACTATGTTTGCTTCTTTTAAGAAGGCTACTATTGCTTTTAGCACCGAGATTTTTTCGCTATTTAGTAATTGCGCTACATTGTAATTGCTATTGATAATTAAAATACCTATTTTTTCAAACATATTTAGTCGTGGAATGATTCTAAATGGGCATCTAAAGAGGACATGTTCTATGGATTCTTCTTCCATATTACAGTCACATATTTTGCTGACTGTTATACCTTTTCTACCTAACGACTCTTTTAAGTTAAAGTAATTTGATCTTAATCTCGAGATCGACCTAATAACATGCCTGTCTAATACGTTTCCGAACTTTTGGAACCAGGGTTTAAACTTTACTTTTTTCTTTTGCTCCCAGAAGTTTAAGAAGTAATATATCCCTTTGTTTCTTCCAATTTCCTCTACTCTATCGCTGAATGTATCCCAAATTATGTGTTTTTGATGTACCAAATAGTCTAACCTTGAAATTGGTATATCTTCCCCTGGTAATTTGTTGGTATACTCTTTGGCGAGAGTGTCCGCTTTCTCGTATCCTGGGATTCCTTGGTGGCCTGGGACCCAGATCAGGACTATTTTTTCTCTGTTCTTCTGATTTATCAGGGTTTTATAAATCCTTAGTATCCATGCGTTGTTGCTCCTTTTATCTGTATCGTCGAGTTTTTCTATTATGCTTTCAAGACCTATAAGAACTGATAGGGAGTCGGTTAGGGTCAGTATATTTTTATAATTCATATATTTGGTTACTTCTATGGCTTTAAATATACCTATGGCTTCTGTGGTGTAGATTGTTGCTTCTTTGTGTATGCTATAGCCAGTTTCTATGGTTTTTCCTTGCGGTAGGTTGAGATATATTCCTATTCCATTTGCAGTCTTGTTCTCTTGTTTTGAACCATCTGTATAGCATATAATTGTATCCTCTTTTTTAACATTGTGTTTGTCCATCAAAAATTGATTAATTGTGTTGAGGGGAATTGCTCCGGTTTCCAGGATTTTTCCTGCGTCCTTATCTATATGTATTTTTTCTAGGTTCTTCCTTTTATTTAGAATCTTTTCTTTCCAATTAAAACTGCTTTCCAGTGTCTGATTACTGAATAGTATGTTGTTTTTGAGATGCGCTATTTCATAGAAGGATGTTTCGATTAAGCTGGGTTTTGTTCCTATTCCTTTTTCGCATTGCGTTAGGTGGTCTATGTCGTTGTGACGCAAGAAGTAATTCATTTGATTACTTAGTGTTTTACTATACGTTTCTGTTTTTTCTATTTCCCTGAGCCAGTATCTAATTGCGGCTTGTTTCGTTCTTAGGTGGTGGCCTACGAACCCTGTGTCGGCGTACATGACTGCGATAGGGGTAGACATTCGGTATCCAATAGCTGCTCTCAATGCTGCTGATTCGATTTTTCTTATTTTTTTATTTTGTTCGAGGTTTCCTTCCTTGGTGTATATTATATATGCCCCGTAATCAATGACCGAGGAAATGAGAGCCCTGGTGATTTTTATACCCCAATTTTGGTTTATTCCTCTTTGTCCTCTGCATAAATATTATGTCGTCGAAATGAGTTTTAAACCGTAGGTTGTAGTCTAGCGTAATTCCTAAGAATTTCGCTTCTGGACTGGACTTAATAGAAATCTTCTTTTTGTTTACTTCAGCATTAATCGAAAAATCTTCCAATTTTGGATTAGTTTGGAATCTAACTACTTTTGTTTTTTCCGGTGCTATTGTTAAATCCCTGATTTCCAAATGTTCTATTAGTCTCCTCAGTGCTGTCTCCGATGGATGTAGTGATGTTTCTTCTTTTTTGTATTTGTTTACTATGACTATATCATCTACGTAGAGTAATGTAAAAGTTTGTTCGTCATCTATCTTTTTCTGTAAACCATTGATATAAATGTTAAACAGAGTGGGACTGAGAATAGCCCCTTGGGGGACTCCTTTTTTCCAATTTATTTCTTTTGTTCCTTTAGTACAGTGATTGAATGTTACCTTTCTATTGTTGAGCCAGTTTCTTATCCAGTTGTCCATGGTCGATGGGCAATTTGACATTCTTAGGACGTGCAGTAATTTTACCAGATTTACGTTGTCGTATGCACCTTTGATGTCTATAAAAATTCCTACCGTGTTCGCCTTTTCCCTATTGTTGTGTTTGATTTCGTTTGTCATACGTATCAGGTTGTCCATTGTTGATTTGTTTTTCCTAAAGCCTGCCTGATTATTTTCTAGTATTTGGTTTTCTTCTAACCAGAGTTGTAATCTATTATTTATAATTCTTTCTAAGGTCTTACCTACACAGGATGTAAGAGTTATTGGGCGAAGAGCTTTTTTTCCTGGTTTTTGCAGCATGATTATTTCTCCTCTTCTCCAATCTGGAGGAATTTCCCCTGTACTCCAGCTTTCCTCGTATATTCTGTATAGGTGATCTTTCATGTAGAGTGGCAATTCTGCTATGATCTTGTAATCTATTCCGTCTACTCCTGGTGCTGATTTTTTATTTTTGTTCTTTTCTATTATATGAAGCATCTCTATTTTGTCTATTGGTATGTTCCATATTCTTGTCTGATTGTTATCTTCTTCTTGTGAAATCGGTGCTGTGTGAGATGAAATGGATGTCAAAGTTACATTGTTTTCGGCAATTTTATTTATTTCTGTATCTTCTAATTCTTGTCTTACCTTTGTTTCCAGATTTCCGGTATTTCCTGTGTAGCATTTTTTTATCCCTTTGATCTTGTTCCATATTTTCGTTATATTTGTGTTATTACTCATCTCTTGTACCAATTTTTCCCAGGCAGTTTTCTTTTTTTCTCTTTTTAGAACTTTCCATTTTGTCCTCCATCCCAGCATGTTTTCGTAATCTTCTATTCTTCCATATTTCCAAAGATTTTTTTGGCAATTCTTCCATGCTTTCCATGTGGAGGTGCATTCCTCGTCCCACCACCTAGGTTGAGTTTTCCTTTGTGTGTTATTTCTATTATTTCGTGGGCGTGAATTAGTATTTCGTGTTGTATTATTGTGTGTATTTTGGTGAGTGCGTTGTAATTCCGCGTTTCTTACCTCAAAGTATTCTATTATTGGTTGCTTCCATTAGTTGTATTTTTCTGAAAAATTATGTCCTTGTTGTATATTTGTGTTTATTTCCTCTTCTTTGTTCATGAGGTACATCCTAAAATCGTTCCAGTCTATTTTATTTGGTTTATAGAGTCTGCTTGTTTTGTTTACTGTATTTCCTATTGGTTGAAAAATATTGCAGTTTGGGTTTAAATTTATTGTAAATTCTATTATTTGGTGGTCTGAACCTAGGTCCGTACCTGTTTCCTCCCATTCAATGGAGTCTAAGAAATCATTGTGGCAT
>NW_026532842.1:6194-7195 GCF_026283585.1 Hylaeus volcanicus | reverse complement strand
ATATAATAAAAGTACTGAAATCTTCAAATAATAAACAAATGAATTTTGAATTACATGAATAATAGAATTTGAATCCTGAATTATTTGAATAATGAAATTCTCGTGGTTAATTATTAAAATAATAAAATTTGAATACAATGAAACTACTGAAATCTTCGAATAATGTATTAATATTAATTAATATATTATTGACAGTGTATAATTAATATTATTAATTGTTAATAATAATTCGAATGCTAAATTGTTTAAATATAATAAAATTCAGACGCTCGATTATATGAATATAATAATATTCGAATACTAAAATCTTTAAATAATGAAATTCGAACGCTGAACCATTCTAATACGAATAATGAACAATAATTTACCTAGACCTACTTGTAATTAAAAACCAAATAAACGAAGTTTCCCACAGGCATAGTTTACAAAGAGACTGAGGGATTCTCGTATGTCTTCTCCGACGGTAGCCAAGTGCCACGTGTTTCGAGGGGTCTAGTCCCCGTTTGTTTATAGTGGAACGTCATTAAACAGATCCACGCGATGAAGGGGGTCCCCGTAAATTCAGAAGTCACAAACTATTCTAGCCATGCGCTACCTCGGTGGCACTTTGCCTTAGCTACCCTTTCAGTCAAATAGAGTTCTCCAAGCACTGGACTCCGTTCGTCAACTACACAATATTTACTGTACAGCTACTGGAGGCAAACAGACATTTCAAAAATTCAAACTATCTCGAGTACCGTGTATACTGTGTTTATTATTTCAACGATTTTTCAAATGTATGTTATTCGAGCACTTTGCAAATTGATACAAAATATTCTTGCAAAATTGAGGCTCATAATTTTAATATTAACACGTGCCCCAAACTTTCGAATTTTTTAAATGGGGAAATACATGGAATTTTTCTTTAAGGATACTTTTATTTACAACTCAGGTAATAATTGATGAAACCATTTTAAACTTGCCATAGTTGTTACTTATAAAGATGGGAAGAAGCCATAAAT
>NW_026532842.1:0-6184 GCF_026283585.1 Hylaeus volcanicus | reverse complement strand
GCCATAGTTGTTACTTATAAAGATGGGAAGAAGCCATAAATATTTCAGAATTTTATCTCAATTATTTCCTTATGCATCAGGATAGTAAATATGAGGCTTGTTGTGGTAGAGCTTTTTCAACCGATTACCTTTTATTTTATAACTCCTGTAATAATTGATGAAACGATTTGAAACTTGACATAGTTGTTACTTATAAAGATGAGAAGAGGCCATAAATATTTCAGAATTTTATCTCAATTATTTCCTTACGTCCATTAAATATAAAACTGTTCGTTAAAGATTCGTAATTTCCCTAACTATTCGCTATAATTTAAGAGTTTGGCTGTTGGTAATCATTTTCCTAGATGTTATTATTCAAAAGAGGAGCCTACAGAAGGTAATTCAACTTTGTTCTAGGTGATAGGAGTTCAAGGAGCGCAGTACTCGCAGCGAGAGAAATAACATCGTCGTCTTGCAGCTACATGGCGCACGAGAAGCTCTCGTACGCCTTCAGCGTTTGGAGGATGGAGGACGATTGGAACTCGAACCTGTAGACACATTTCTAGCATCGGAAGCCCGTATTCCCGTCACGAGGTAAACGCGGAGCAGTCTACGTGTCCCTCGAATCGCGATTCGAAAGTTCGGAAGAGAAGACCGAGACCGATTTCCTATTTTCGCTGGCTCGAAGGTACCGAAATTGCGTGAAGGCGTAAAAGAAACGCACGATTCATCCTCCCTCGCCTAAATAACAATCGCCAGTTTGCGAAAAAGAATATCCTTCAAGAGCTTCCATATTTTGTACCGCGTCAGAAAATTTTGAAACGAGACTTGTTACTTAGCGAGGGTCGGAGCAAGGCGGAGCTATTATTGATAGCTCGGAACAGTGCTTCTAAATTATTCATTCCTGTCACCTTGTTTTTGCCGAATGTTTCCTCGAAGCCTCGTCTGTGTCAGATACAATGAGAAAATTTCAGCAAGTTTATATCGCTATCTAAACGAAAATATCGTTAAGAAAATCGAGGTTTAGTCGGTCTGAGAGTATGGCAGATTTTTTAGAGCGAAGAGAAACCTCGAGGTAATCGGATTAGAATAGAAGATAAATTTAATTGAAAATTAATTCAAAGATCAACGAAGAAACAGGACATTCGTAGGTTGAAAGACAGAGGCACTCTTCTGAGCTGCGAACGACTGTTGGAAATCGGTGGACTCGTCCCTGCGAGTCTCTCAACGTCCATGATTTCCGCTTGTTGTTCAAATTTTCAACGATTTTCGATTAATTTAAACACGGACGATGTGGCGCTGCGTGTTCGCAACTCGCTAGTTTCGCAACTCGCTAGTTTCTCGACGTCGGTGATCGTTCGTTGTTCGCACGTTCGAAAATCAAAAATTCGATATTGTTCGTGTTAAAAAATTCTCCTCGTTATTTTCCTAAATAATATGAAAGAAAATCACGCGAAGAAAATCGGTCCGGATGAATCTCATAATTTGCGCTCCTCGAATCTTCCTTTCCCGGCGGAACGACGGACAGTAACGTCGTTCGTTACTATTTTACGAGTTCTTTTTACGAGCCGGGATGATCGCGCCGAGCCAGCGTCCCGACGCTGTGGAAACAAGTCCGTACGTGCGACAGAGTAGATGAAACTTAAACAAAACAACGCCGGGAGCAGCGTTAACGAGCATTTTGGCGCCGATAGGTCGTTCGGTGCACGATTTTTTCTCGGGGACCCCTCTTCTCCAAACCGGGCAGCCCTTCCGCGAAAATTCCTCTTCGCATCGGACGCGTGGTTGGTTCATTTCTAAATTCAGAAAGGAGAGCAGTTCTATAATAATAATGATATTAATAATAATAATAATAAACGTTAATCAGACCGAACAGTTCAATTTTTCATTTATTCAATTTATCAAAAGAGGTTACGTTGTGTAACTTAAATTTTGGCATTTGAAGTTACTGTCATTTATTTAGAGGAATTCCTTGATATAGGGACAGGGCTCCCCCTCGATATAAGCACGTGGAGCATCATTCTCCACTTGAGAGAACGATTTGATATCGAAGAGATATAATATTGTCTGGAATTCTTTGGTTGAAATTGTGTCTTGAACTTCGGAAATCAATTTTACAGCAATGCCTTGATATAGGGACAGGGCTCTCCCTCGATATAAGCACGTGGAGCATCATTCTCCACTGTTTATTGAAGAGGTACAATATCAGCCAATGAATTCTAGGCAATTTCAACCAAGAATTTTAGAATTCTAGAATCCTAGACAATTTTACAGTAATACCTCGATATAGAGACAGGTCTCTCCCTCGATATAAGCACGTGGAGCATTATTCTCCACTGTTTATTGAAGAGGTATAATATCGTCTGATTCCCGAAGCTCGATACACAATATCAGCCAATGAATTCTAGGCAATTTCAACCAAAAATTTTAGAATTCTAGAATCCTAGACAATTTTACAGTAATACCTCGATATAAAGACAGGTCTCTCCCTCGATATAAGCACCCTCCCGCTCTGTTTATCGAAAAAGTAACGCGTTGTCCATAATTCGTTGCCTGAAATCACTGTTCGGATACAAACTTTAAAACAATCAATTCCTGGAATAAAATCGCTACTCTTCCTCGATAAAGCGATCCCAGTAAGGCAAACCCGCGGGCTTATATCGAGGTAACCACTGGATTCGAGTGAACCGTTCGACTTTCGATCCTCTTCATCGTGTTGAACGTTCGGAAAACTATAATTCGGTATAAAAAAAAAAAAATTGAAGAATTAAAAAATTTTTTGGGTGTATCTCCGTCTGAATCGAACCCGGCGACCGTGTGAACGTCTCTCGAACGAGACTAGGTTATTTTAAACCGACGGAAGGAAAAGTTGGACCGCGTTTTACTGGCTTAACGAAGACACGCCTAGTTAAATCCGCTAGCGTCTTTATTGCGGCACTGAATCTTCCTGAAAAAAACGCCATCTCCTTCCGAACGAGGTGCCATCTTCGTCCCGGCCCCCCGCCCCCTCCCCCCTCCCTAACGTCCCCGTCGAGGAGCTGTCACATCCTCGGCCAAGGAGTGCTTTTGGGAACAGCCATAGTCGAAATTCTTATCTACATAAAAGTGTATTCTTAATTTCTGAAGGATAACCTTGTCGATTATCATCCGTTACAGATTTTATTTAATATCGAAAGGAATATTCGGTTTCGATCTTGATTGGACCATTTACAAATCGGTTTGAACCGACTAAAATTCGTTTTGAGTCGCTTTTAACTATTACCAGTCGCTTTGAAACTTGAACTCTACTTAAGGATCGTTTCGGACTGCTTGAAAACCATTTTGAACATGTTTGAGCCTGTTTGGACCGGTTTGAGGCTCCCCAACCTTCATATCGAAATTTGTCTTTCGTTGTTGCTTTGCGAAGAAGGAATCATAAATTATGAGATTCATTAGTATGTGGTTTGGAACTGTTTGGAACTGTTTGGAACTGTTTGGAACGGTTTGGAACTGTTTTGATCTTGTTTGGACCACTTACAAATCGGTTTGAACCGACTAGAAATCGTTTCGAGTCGCTTTTAACTATTACCAGCCGCTTTGAAACTTGAACTCTACTTAAGGATCGTTTCGGACTGCTTGAAAACCATTTTGAATATGTTTGAGCCTGTTTGAACCGGTTTGAGGCTCCCCAACCTTCATATCGGAATTTGTCTTTCGTTGTTGCTTTGCGAAGAAGGAACCATAAATTATGAGATTCATTGGTATGTGGTTTGGAACTGTTTGGAACTGTTTGGAACTGTTTTGATCTTGTTTGGACCGACTAGAAATCGTTTTGAGTCGCTTTTAACTATTACCAGTCGTTTTGAAACTTGAACTCTACTTAAGGATCGTTTCGGACTGCTTGAAAACCATTTTGAACATGTTTGAGCCTGTTTGGACCGGTTTGAGGCTCCCCAACCTTCATATCGAAATTTGTCTTTCGTTGTTGCTTTGCGAAGAAGGAACCATAAATTATGAGATTCATTAGTATGTGGTTTGGAACTGTTTGGAACTGTTTGGATCTTGTTTGGACCACTTACAAATCGGTTTGAACCACTTACAAATCGGTTTGAACCGACTACAAGTCGTTTTGAGTCGCTTTTATAACCATTTTCAGTCTCTTTGAAACTTGAACTCGACTTAAGGAACGTTTCGGACTACTTAAAAACCTTTTTGAACATGTTTGAACCGGTTTGAGGCTCCAACCTTGCGTCGTGGAGTGTACATAATTCTAAGCAACACACGACAGCGACCACTCGTCATTTTATCATTCGAATAACAATTAGAGAATTTGATAACAATTACAGAAACGCAGTTGCCAAAGAGACCAACCAAAAGTTGTTAACCAAAGATACTGTAAATAATTTTCCAGTACGTGCCATGAAAAAAACATCGAGGAATAATGTTTTCGGACTTGATACTAATTTTTCTGTTCGTTTCGCGAAAGGTCCTAGAAGCATTTTTGGATTATTGCCTCGACGTTAAACGATCTCGAGTAATTAAAGTGCTTTGCAAAAGGGATTTCTCGTTAAAGAACAATTGTAAAATCTCATTTTGCAAAGCTCTTTATTCTGTTTAAAGCTCGTCAAAGATTTAATGTTGCAAAAAATATAAGAGCTCGTAGAATACGTATTTTTAGAAACGAGAAGAGACACTGATAACGAATAGTTTTGATAAAAAATTGTGATTCCTATATACAGGGTGTCCGAAACAGAAACTGTAGGTCTCTAATTTATTGAGACACCTTGCGTATAAATGTTACACAGATAGTTACTTAGTACGAAGTTATTTTCTACTTCCATATGTGAATCGAGGAGACGTGCCAACGTGCCTTGCGTGTATTATAGTGAAAGAAATATTTAATTATAAACAACCAAGTGCCCGCTCGAGTGCCTTGGACGTACAGCTAACGATACCAAAAAAAAAAGAAAAGAAAAGAAGAGAACTGTACATAGTCGAGTAGGTTAAGTATGTAAGCTCCACTGTATATTTTCGTTAAGAGAGACTGTATATAATAGTGTGTATATTTTTTGTCAACGATTTACCAAGTAAGATTCGCGAATAGTTTATGTTTATGTACAACGATGGCCGGAACACGCAATAATTTATTATTCCTCGTTCCGAAGTAAACAGTGGGCAACGAGGAGCTTTGTAAATAACACTGTAAATACGTTGTCCTGAGATGGGAGATTGACAATAATTTTATTCGAATAAATAGTAACGCGGCGACCATACTAAAATTCTTATTTGTTTGTCGTCAAGTATTTCTTTCTAAAGCTGAAATTTTCATAATTAAAGATTAACTTTTTATTCGGATAAGAATTTTGCCCATCTCCCACGAAATCGAACGATGCGCTTACTTGTTAATGTTGTATTCGGCAATCTTCCATAAAAACGACGTTGAGACGCGCGTATTCGCATTGTTAGGTTAGGGTGGCTCCTTAAGATTTTTGAAATTTATGCAACCCTTTTAAAGACCTTGCAGATTATATAAAAAAAAATTCATGCGAAACTCGAGCTCTTAATTTGAGCATTAACCGACGTGCCAACGAACCTTCAAAAGTTTTAACTGTGAGTATACTTGCAATTTTTTATTTCGTGACTGAAAAGTTGACGTAAAAATTGCCGAAACCTTAAAAATTTCGAGATTTCTATCTCGATTATTTTTCTATACATCGGTTTAGTAAACACGAAGCCATTTTCTCTTCTCAAAATATTCTTGGCTACTTATTCTTAACGTTGAACTTATTTGTTGTTTCTTATAAATTGTTATTGTCGGAATAATTCTTAAATTATGTGAAAAAGAATTGTTTATAAACATGTACATGGAATAACTGCGACGAGAGATTGACATTTCCCACGAATTATTTTACGAGTCGATGATATATGTATACAGGGTGTTCGAAAAATGTTGGAGGTCATTGAAAGGGGTGGTTCGGGAGGTGATTTGAAACAACTTTTTCCTTTGCGAAAATGTCGGACGGGGCTTTGTTTAGGAGATATTAAGAGAAAACACTGACCAATCACAGCGCGAGGATGCCGGTGGAGCGGTCGCGGTGGCCTATGAGCGCGGCCGCCTAGCGCGTAGCCACGCCTACTGCGGCTGCTCCAACGATATACGCGCGCTCTGATTGGTCAGCGTTTTCCGTTAATATCTCCTCAACGAAGCCTCGGACAACATTTTCGC
>NW_026532841.1:0-1594 GCF_026283585.1 Hylaeus volcanicus | reverse complement strand
TATTCACTCCCCAACGGAGATGGCGCTCCTCCCTTCGTTGGGGGGGGGGGGCACCGGTAGCGTTCGTAAGAGATCCCGGTGCCCCTCCCCAATGCGCCGTGGCCGGCCACCGTTAGGTTTTAGTGGGTATTCCCCTTGATATCAAATCAAGGGGCGAGTCCCACACTACCCCCTCCTTATGAGGGGGCGTGCGTAATGCATTTCCTCACGTAAAAAAAAAAAAAAAAATAGGTTGCCAGCTCACCGCGTTCGCCCTCCGCATTCAGCAAGTCGGTTCTCGTGAGCGAGCGCCGACTACTGAAGCGGAGACCCAGGAGCCCCACGAGGAGGTGCGTTGAGTGGTCTTGACCAGACGCAGCCCGCCGTATAATCGTAATATTTCTATTTTCTTCTCATCCGTTGTCACATTAAAGCGTACGCACTCTTTCTCAAACGTATCAATCCACTGGTTTGCATTTGTATTTTTACTTGTAAATTTTTCTATGACGAATGTCTCCGCGATATGTTTTAAATTCTGAAGTCGATTTTCCTGGGTACTTTGTATGAGTTTCTCAAATAACTTTTCTAATGTATCTGGTTCCTTTTTCGGTGTAGTACTTGATTGTCCTTCGCTTACTTCTTCTAAAAATTGCTCTCCGAATATTAAATTACCATTCTCATCCACATATGTTTTTCTTAGTTCAACCGTTAAAGTTATCCATACTCGTCTAAACTGGTATCTTTTTGTTAAACTGTTTTTAATTTTACTACAAGTATTGGTTTTTAATATCTCCTTATGTAACCTTACCGATTGGAATTCATTTGGTATTACATACACTTTGTTACCACACTGTTGTGCTCTGACACTCGATTATTGCAACATATGATCGACCATCACTAATCGAGTAACGACCCGATTATGCCCGGTCAAGAATGTCCGAAATCAGCGACATACTTTGACGCGAGGACTGCAAGCTTGCAGCACTCACGCCTGGCAACACGACCATATATGGTCATGCCCGATTGCCAATAAAGACTATAAAAACAATAACACCTTGTAAAAGACAGTGCTGAGCACATTTTGAATAAAGTCATTGTTGAGAGTACATCGCTGGAGTTACGTTCCTTTGACTCATCATCGAACACCGGTGAATTCCAATTCATTAAACGCTCCGAAACCCACAATATCCCAAAACCCTTTAACAAACGCCTGAGGGCACAACAATTTGGTGGCAGCGGTGGGATATCGTCAAATCTAACGGTTCGTGAAATACAACTTCATTAAAGATCATCGAGTCAAGAGTCAACACTGACAAAGTACTGGTTCATTGCTGGCAACGCCAAACGCAAAAAGACTACCGTTTTGCTAGCGAGGTGTCATCAAGGAACTGACTCTGGACATGCTCTGAGAAGGCGTACATCAGCCCAAAACGGCAACCCGGGACCAGTCGCTGGTGAGGACAACACGACCAAACGACGCCCAAGAACTGATCTGAGTGTTACGTATACAGAAACTCTCCGTTTTTAGAAGCTCGCGTTCATTAATCTTATTTTATCTACCCTTCTGGAATTTGGAGCTCGGTCTCACTGGAGTGCATCCTGCAGCTGCATCCTC
>NW_026532840.1:0-2600 GCF_026283585.1 Hylaeus volcanicus | reverse complement strand
TTTAATTGCTTGAAGCAAGGTACACTGTTCAGTCTCAAAAGAGGCCTCAATACCTTTTCCATATATTGCTATCTTTAAAATGAAGATTGCATATACGTATGCTCCTATTTTCTGTGGCATCAATGTTTGCAAATTGGAGCCACTTGTCTCGGCTACAAAGAATAAAGTCATCGTTAATGTTTTTCCCTCACATTTGTAATAAATATTCAGGAACAGGAATATCAGGAATTTACTAAAAAAACTTATTTGTTGGCCATGACCGACGCTCAAATTTCGAACAAAGGATAACTCGAAAATAACGCTCAATTAATATGAAATAAGCGAAATAATTTAGAATACTTTTTCGTTGATTATTAAAACATGCAAACATTATCTAAAATATACTTACGTATGTATTAGGAAACAACGTCGAAATTTACAAAAAAGACGACAAAACGCACAACTACACTCGGTGATGCACAACAAAATAATAGAAACTTTAGCAAAGACGCGTCCCAAAGGTCTTATTCCCGCGTATAACGGTATAAGCAGGTATAACGGTGTAAGCACAGAAAATATAATATATATGTTTGCACTACACGCTCTAAACGATTCCTTAAAAGTTCGGTTCTGGGATACTAGAGGCGCTATAAATCGAATACTCATACCTTCCACTCTATCTAATCCTCTCTGATAGTAACACCAGAACAGACGACGACAGCGCCACAACGGGAAGCGCGATAGCGAAGCAGCCATATTGCCATACAAATCATCAAGATTTCACAGCAACGAAACTCATCAAGTTTTTGGAAGTGAAGAAGCAATATTTTCTCACGATTCTTTTTCTAAAATATTCTTTACATCACTCCGCATGCCATTCTAACGCCTGATTTTGCAATTTCGGTCTTGAAACTTTATAAATAATAAAAGTATGTTTTTTTTTTTTCTTATAGAATAAATTTGTTTACATATAGTTTTTCCAAAATCGGGCCTTACAGTGGCATGCGCCAAGGTATAAGGAATATTTTGAAACCAGAATTATTAGAAAATATTGCTTCTTTGCTTCAATATCCTTGACAAGAATCATGCTAGCCTAATCGCCCTGTCCTCGTCTCTCCTGCAATTGTTGTATCGCCCTCTCTGTCCTTGTCCCGGAGTTTCCTACTTTTTCCGCGACTGTCGCTGAAGTCAACTCGGAGTTTGGCTCTGGGTTCTACCACTCGCGCGCTAGTGCGCACAGGCTACGATATATATATATATATATATATATATATATGTCATATGTGTATGTATTATCATATATATATGACACTAATAATACACATATGACATATATATCGTAGTTGTGCTCACTTGCGCCGCGAGTGGACGAAATATTCATAACTTAAAGCTCGGGATTTTGATAACAGTTTTCTAGTAACTTTCTTAGGGAGTTGAATCTCCTTATACAGTCTTCATGGTATATAGTATATACTATACAGAGTATCCCAAAAATGTTGTAACACCTTGAAAGGGGTGATTCGGGAGGTGATTTGAAACAACTTTTTCCTTAGCGAAAATGTCGTCTGAGGCTTCGTTGAGGAGATATTAACAGAAAACCCTGACCAATCAGAGCGCAGAAACTACGCTACCCCGACTAATCAGAGCGTGTAGACTACGCTACCCCGACCAATCAGTGCGCAAGTATGCCGGTGAAGCGTAGGCTGCACGCTGATACGCTTCCGCGAGCGCTCAATCGGCATCCTCGCGCTCTGATTGGTCAGTGTTTTCCGTTAATATCTCCTCAATGAAGTCTCGAACATTTTCGCTAAGGAAAAAGTTGTTTCAAATCACCTCCCGAACCACCCCTTTCAAGGTGTTACAACATTTGTGGGACACCCTGTATATGATTTTTTCAATCAACTATCCTAATAATATATATCGTAATAACATTTCTATGAAAATTCATCATAAATGACAAGAATGAAAAAAATGTTACATAACAGAAATTATTATAGTATGAAAATGTCAGTGATACAACAGAATACCTTTGTAACAAGGACATTATCAATTTAGTTATATTTCTCCTCTCTCTTACTGGCAATTCTTAAGGGGCTAAACACGGCACGTGACCTCTCCGATTTGGCCGGTCGGTATTACAGCAGATTTGTCTGCATAGAAATGATAATATCCATAGATACACGGCTATCCGATAAAAATGTAATGACGCTTCCTGTTATTTCTATTCGTAATAGAAAACAAATGCTCAGCGAAAAACCTAACGAGCGAAAGTGAGATACGTACTGTCTCTTCGATACGTTTCGGCTCTTCGGTTTGTGTCTTTGGACCCCTTTCTCTCTCCTCTACTGTCTGTCCCTTTCTCTGTCCTCGCTTGGTTGGAGCCGCGTGTAAACAGAATCGACACCTTAGTTGGGTATACATTGTATGCGTAACCAAATATTTCGAGTTCGACCAACTTCGAATCCATCCAGAGTTTCGAAAAATAATTTGTTTATAACATTATTTTAAAAGTAATCACAGTTCATATAATAACAAAAACGAATATATTTTTTTTCTGAATCTACTGTACTGTGGATATGGTGATGATGGGTAATTGATCCGAACGAGCTGCGTACATTATT
>NW_026532839.1:4859-5844 GCF_026283585.1 Hylaeus volcanicus | reverse complement strand
TACGACAACGTGACAGTGTGGCCCAAATCGAGTTATTTAATATCGTGGTACGTACATACTTCACTACACGAGAATAAAATTCCTACCCTACACGTCTTTTCCAAATACCTCCGATCTCCGAAAAAAATAACGAGAGAATGATCCTCTGATCCTCCCCAAGGTTCCTCGCGACCAGGTTATCCTGCCGCAGGATCGCGAAATCCTGCGCCGGGCCACGGCGATCCTTTGCAACGAGTCCCTCAGACCATTGTCTCAGGCATTGCGGCGAACGAAGAGTGGGCGGCTCCACTTTTTCACCGGGGGTTGAAACTGAGGGATCCTCGGTGCTCGGGGGTGTGCAGTCCCGCTGCGAGGGATCAACCTTAATCCGCGCCGCACAAAAAGAGTTGGCGCCGCTATAACTAGGGCCGCGTAATGCGAGAGCATTGTTGCCGACCTGCTCTAACAATGAGCGTTCGCGTTAAGCTTTGTAAACATTGATGCCTATGACGCTTCCGAATGTCCGTTTCTCTCTCTCTCTCTCAGCTAGAAGGTGTCTGGATCCGTTGCAAAAGATCGCCCCAAGATCTCCGCGCTCTTGCGATCCTGCGTCAGGATAACGCCAGCTATGTAGAGCAGTTCTAAGCCGGATTCCGACGGTGTCACGTTTTCGAAATACCATTCTCTTTAGCCTGGGCTCTACTCGGCGGCCCTTTTGTCCCCGCACAGCCGACAAATTCGTGAGAGCGCTACCCTAAGCTTTGACACGATGTACGAATTTTTTATTCTGAACTCTCGGAAAAAATGTTTCTTGAAAGTTTCGAGATTTTTGTTTAAGGTTCTAAGGGGAACCGTTTTTTGAGGTCTTGAGGGAAAAATTGTATGATATGAGTGAATGATCACACGATGGCGGGACGATACGAAGGTATGATGATATGATGATATAACGACGTAACGATATGTTTATATGACGATATGATGGTATGATAGTGTCACAGTGTGACAA
>NW_026532839.1:0-4849 GCF_026283585.1 Hylaeus volcanicus | reverse complement strand
AGAGTATAAATACGATGAAATATATCGAGGAAATAGGTTCACAATATGATGATATGATAGTATGATGGTACGAGGATATGATAGTATTATATTTAGGCGATATAACGACGCGATGATATCATACAATTTTTGCAAAATACCTCAGAAAATTGTTTATTATAAGACTACTTGATTATATGATGGCGTGACGACATGAAGATATGATGATATAACGACGTAACGATATGTTTATATGACGATATGATGGTATGATAGTGTCACAGTGTGACAAAATAACGATATGACGGTGTGTAAGTACTAGAGTACAAATACGATGAAATATTACATATCGAAATGATACGTACACAGTATGATAGTATGACGGTACGAGGACATGATAGTATCATATAATAATAGTACGACGATATGAGAATATTAGAATGTGTAAATATAATAATACAATGATGTAACGACGCGACAAAATCATGCTATGACGATACAATAATGTGACGATATGTTTATACGACGTTATGATGGTATGATAGCGTCACAGTGTGACAAAATAACGATATGACGGTGTGCAAATACTAGAGTATGAATAAGTTATGATGAGAATATCCTGAAACGGAAATATGATGATATGACGGCCAAACATCGATCGCCACCAATCCATTCGCTTTGCCCATTCGGACGTTCGATATAGAAAAGAAAATTCGCGAACGGTCCACCGAACGAATTCGGAATTAAAACAAATCCCTCGGACACGATTTCATTAAAGCGATCTACGAAAAATGGAACGAGGCAAAAGACGAAGGGAAAAGGCACAGGGAAAAAAAAAGCGGGCGAGCAACGGCGGGAGACGTGTTCTGCGGGGGCGAGTTCTATAATTACCGCCGATCGAATTCACTCCCCCGCAGCCACCCCCGCGCGAAGGGTGGGAGCGTAGTCGAGCGTGCGGACCGCAATCGGCGGACGCTTAATGGAGACATCGGTTATCCGTGTCTATTCTCTTTGTACTTCCAATTACCCCGTCCCACGGCCGGGGAGTCACGTTCCTGTCCCCACATACGGGGATTCCATGCTTACGCGAGAGGGGGTCGCGGAGTCAGGGGCCTTCAGATAGACTCTCGACTGTCTGGCGTTGCAGAGTAACAGCGGCTACCTCTTTTTAATATTTCGCATGCTACGAGATACACGGAGATAAAAAATATGTTCTCTAAAGTAACTTGGGAATATTTATTTGTGTAACAAACAGCAATTACAGTCGTAAGCTCTGTTAAACGTTGAGCTGCTTTTAAGGTAGTGTTTGCCTCGTTTACTGCACCTGCCTTGTTTAAAAACAGACAGTGTTTCTGATTTCTTTTTCTGTCGAAGTATTAGCCCGGAGGAGTTTCAATTGTTCTTGTTTTTTTTTTTTTTTTTAGTTGATTTATTTACAATGCATATAAATTTTTGTGATCGAAGAATACGGAGAATTTCTGATTTATAAGCTGTTGTTTGCGGATATGTAAAAAAGGAAAGGAGGATTATTCGACAGTTGTTGTGAATCTTTCATAGTTGGACATATCGATGAGTAGTTATTGTGCTTTCTTGTGTTTCTCTTGAGAATTCATGCTGTTGTTGTCATTGCTGTTGCTATACTCTATATTGCTGTTATATACTCTATATATACTCTGTATACTCTATATTGCTATACTCTATATTTTCCACGTTGTGCTCCATGTGCTGTCTATTGTGCCGGGTATTGTGCTCTATACGTTATATAGTGTCCTATATACTCTATATTTTGCTCTATGTGCTATATGTTGTGCTCTATGCGCTCTATACTGTTTTATATACTCTATTGACACGTTATTTAATACTTGATGCTCTATGTGCTCTATATCGTGATTAATAGTGTGCTCTATACGATATATAGAGTGCTATGTACTCTATAATTCGCTATATATTCTGCTCTACATGCTAAACCTGTCACTTTGTGCTATAAACTGCGCTCTATATTGTGCTCTACATGCTATATCTTTAACTTTGTGCTATAAACTGCGCTCTATATTGTGCTCTACATGCTATATCTTTAACTTTGTGCTATAAACTGCGCCCTATATTGTGCTCTATACGCTCTATAGCATACTATATACTCTATCGCCACGTTATTTGACATGTTAAGCTCAATGTGCTCTATATCGTGCCAAGTATCGTGATCTACACGTTATATAGTGTGCTAAATACTCTATATTTCACACCATGTGCTATATATTGTGCTCAATACCCTTTGTAACGTGCTATATGCTCCATAGTTCACGCTTTGTGCTTCATGCGCTCTATATCATGGTAAATATTGTGGTCTATATAGTGCTCTATACGCTGAGATAGTACCTCCACCCTCTAGCGGTTCCTCTTCTCACTCCTGCATTCCTTCCCAATCAATCTTCAACGTCAATCCTCAACCAGCCCTAATTTTCCTGCGATCTCTCGAAGCCAATTAGCCCCCGCAATTGTTCCTCACCGCCCCCTTGCACCCCTTGCAGATGTCGCCCAATAATTTACGATACTCCTCGAGGAAGGGGGCCGATATTTACAAAAGCGGAAAGACGAACAGTGAGCCAAGCCCAGAAGTCACAATGACCACCGCACATTAGAAGGTCGTAAAGTATTTTCTGGGATAAGTCGGCGCCCGTGGTCGATAACGAGGTAGGCGTGCCCCGTTTTCCGAACCCCGCGACCACCGAAAACCCGACGAACCCCCCGAAAATCGCGTCCCCGGAGGAACCGAGGATTATACCTTCGTTGCGGTCTCTCCTCCAGCTCCTTGAGAATATTCTGCGGAATCATCCAACGACCGTTTCACGTGGGGGGCATGTTTCGTTCTCGTTACGGGAAGCCAGCACGTGTTTCGGTTGTGTTTGCTTCTTTGTCATCCCACGTGGGACCCCTCCCTCGAAACATGTCTTGCGAAGGTATGTTCGAGTTGGATTCTCAGAGAGTTGTAAAGATGTCGATTTAGGGGACGAGGAGAGCGAGAAAGGGCGAGAAAGATGAATTTATAGGGGCAAAATAGAGCGCGGTGCAGAAAATGTAGCGTGTGGAGCATCGTATAGAGCACGGGGGGCGGGGGCGGGGGGGCGGGGGGGAGATGTAGCATGTAGTGCATAATACAGAGCACGAAATGGAAATATAGAGAATATAACATATTATGAAACGTATAGAGCATAATATAGAGCACGGAGGGGAAGATATAGCGTATAGAGCATGATATAGAGCACGATATAGAGCTCAATATAGAGCACAAAATGGAAATACAGAGAATATAGCACACTATGAAGCGTATAGAGCACGATACAGAGCATTATATAAAGCATATAGAACGCAACGCGTAAAATAGTAGAAAATATAGAAAGCGTGGAATATAGAATATAAAAAATATAAACAATCTAGAATATAGAAGATACGTAATATATAAAGTATAGAATATAGAACGTAGCATATAAGCATACAGATTACCATTCTGGATAATCCCAAAAATTCTATTCCTGTTCAATCAAAAGCACCTAATTACGGTATAAACTTTTCATTTATTCCAGTCTCTCCCCCCTCCCCTTCTACATGCGCCCACAAATCTTTCTACGCATCCCTAGAACTCACACGACAACGATCCACCTCCTGAAAAAAAAACCCTACGCGAAATCGTCTCGGCCACTCCCACCCCTCTGAACCCACCAACGGAGACAATTCCCTCTAGATGTTCGCTCTACGACTATCTAGAGCGTGACACGTATAGAGAAACCGTGCAGAGAGCCACACTTCCGGGCGTCATCATCCTTCCGTGACACGACAATGAGAAAGATCAGAAGCCACAGCGCCAGGGCTCCGGTGAAAAGGCTCTACTCGACGTCGCCGCGGAACTCGAGTTACCTTTTTCACCCCCTGTGGCACTCGAGTGGTACCTTGAGAAGGGCCACGATCTGCCCTATCGACATCTATATAGGCTCGAGGGCGCTAAAGCGTTTAATGCAGGCCACTCCTTGAGCCGTACGCCACGACGAGAGCGCCGCTTCTCAAAACGGTTTATATAACGATACGTGAAGTGGTCGGTCGAGGAGGGGAGCCCAGTCTCGCGAATGTCATTTCATCGAGTCAACTGGCTAGCTCACCCCTAGGGGACACCCTTTGGAGGAATTGCCGAAGCAGTTCGTGGGAGTCCGGAAGGCTTGGGTTGTTCAATGGTCGATAGTCGGAACATGTGCGCGGATAGATGTAATGGACGGTTTATAGAGCTGACTCGATGGAGCATCTTGTTGGAGCACGTCGATAGAGCAGCCGAAGTAGCCAATTGGATGCTTCGAACATTTTTTTTTTTAAACGTGGCTTCGGTGATATGCTCGTGGAAATATTTTTTCAATGAGAATATGAGTTCGAAAGAGAACATTGAAATTTTTAGAGGGTTTTATTTTGTGGATTTTAGAGGTTTTAGATTTTATTTTATGGATTTCAGAGCTATTTAAGTAAGTATTTCCTGTGGATGATGTTTACAGAAAGATTTTTTTAACGGAAATGCGATTTTCGTCCGCCATTTTGAATTAACCATTTTGAATTTGATGTTTTAGATTTCAAATTCGCAATCAGAGACCCCAAAAATTCTTAAAAAAGTGAGTTTCAAGCGAATCTGTTGGATTTTTGAATACTCGATCCGCCATATTGAGTTAGCCATTTTGGATTTGGTGTTTTAGATTTTGAATTCGTAATCAGTGACCCCAAAAATTCGTAAAAAAGTGAGGTTCAAGCGAATCTGTTGGAGTTTTGAATACTCGACCCGCCATATTGGATTAGCCATTTTGAATTTGGTGTTTTAGATTTTGAATTCGCAATCAGC
>NW_026532838.1:3252-3751 GCF_026283585.1 Hylaeus volcanicus | reverse complement strand
AGTCATTCCACTGGCCGAGGCATACGAACACCTGGTTGCCGCTCTCTTCAGGCCAACTCTTGTACACCATCCAGAGCACAATGTCGACGATGACATCATCTTCGTCGAGGAGATCATTCGACCCCGATGGAGATTGATCCCGTTCGAGAGCGATTACCAGAATCCACGTAGCCGTCCAGCCTCCTTTGCATCGAGAGATCCACGAGGACAATAGAAGCTAAAACAACGAATAAGGTAAGTAATAAATTATATTTCACACATGTAAGAATTGAATAACCAAAAGTAGCAAGCTCAGAGGTCCCGCACATGCCCTAAATGTGCAAAAATCGAACGCGTTTGCCGTGCTGTTTGAAGTAGTCATTAATTCAAATTGGGACGTGACAAACTGGTGACAGCGGGGGGATTTGTTCGATCCTCTGAGCAGCAACATTTGGAAATTCATCTCTTACATCCACACACACACACACACACACACACACACACACACACACACACACAC
>NW_026532838.1:0-3242 GCF_026283585.1 Hylaeus volcanicus | reverse complement strand
ACACACACACACACACACACACACACACACACACACACACACACACATTCGCGGTTAAAATGCCTCCTAAAACGCGACAAATAAGTGCCGAAGAGATAGAATTATTACAAGAACAAATTATGAATCAAGAAAGACGAATCTGTGAGCGCGAGGAAGCAATTGCGCAACGCGAAGTAGAATTGAATCACGAAAAGGACCGCGTCTTAAGAGAACATGAGATGCACGAAGTTGCCATCCATGAATCTGCAATGGAATTAGAAAATAGAAAATTAGAATTAGAAGCGCGTTTAGAAGCTAAAGCCGAGTCAATTAAATCGTCGAAAGGTAAAAATAGTCCGAACTCACCTGTCGTAAATGTAGAACCACCTCCCAGTGGACAGAATAATTCACCTGCTGAATTAATATTACAATTAATGACCGAATTATCAACTTTACGTCAAGATATTAATCAAATAAAATCTAAACCATCTTACCTCAATGTAAACGTACCGTCTTTTGAAATGCCAACCGAAATCTCACAAACGCGCGCTGAACAATCAAATTCTCCAGTATCTTTCGGTTCATTAAGTTATTCTTCAATCCGTGACGCGATAGACTCAATTCCAGTTTTCAATGGACGAAATATGCCAGTACTGCAGTTCATCCGAATCTGTAGGGAAACGCGAACCATTATAGACCCTCACCACGAACACCAACTAACTAGATTAATTATTAATAAATTAAAAGGTCGCGCTTACACGGCAGTTGAAGATTATAATTGTAAAGGAATCTCCGAACTTTGCGAAATTCTATTAGAAACATTCGGTCCATGCAAAAATATACATCAATATCGCGGAGAATTATCCAGCATTTATCAACATGACGGCGAACACATGCTCGATTACATTAGTCGCGTAAAAGACATTAGGAACGCAATAGCAGAAATTAATAGAGATAATGACTCAGGAAACTTCGATGTGGATGAAGACTTAAATATAGGCAGTTTCATTGATGGCACTATCCCCGAAATTCGTTCGCAGATGCAATCACAGACTTTCGCTTCCGCTTCCGAAGCATTCACGAAAGCACTCGGGTTATACAAAAGGCATGAACTCGACATCGAGCGAAATAACGCGACGCGACGTACGAATCCACGACAAACAAATTTTTGCACGCGTTGTAATAAAAATCATAATCAGAATAATGAATGTTGGACCCGACCAACGACAGAATCGCGACAAAATACAAATTCCGCGACTCAGCAACGATCGAACAATGTCGATCCACATACGCGTGTAAGTAGTGATCGTAGGAATGATGTCTCACGAAACACACCGCCCCTAAATGATAAATACCGTCAAAATTTCGTCCGACCGCAAATCGATAACACTCCCCAAACGAAACCTACCTGCGCATATTGTAAATTCTACGGCCATAGTATCGACGAATGTCGAAAACGAAAATACAACGAAAGCCAACGAAATAACCAGGGAAACGAAAAGGGCCTCGCGACGAAACCGGGCCAATCGCAGGCCCCTACAACAGTTCACCCGGTCCAAGAGATAACGGCACAAACCGAAAACAAGTCCGAGTTGCCACAATCAACTTAAACAAACCTTTTGTTCCAATGGTAGAAATAGACTCAAAGGATTTTAACCATAAAGCAATACTGATGGTAGACACCGGGTCAGCCATAAATATAATTAAAATTAGCGATCTTGAACCGAATTTGCTAGTCGACACAGGCGAAAAAATAGACATACGCGTAATCACACCGGAACTTGTATCGACAATAGGAATCACTACGTGTAATATATTAGGCAAAACGGCCATGTTCCATGTCGTACGCGCCGACTTTCCCATAGAACCACACGGTTTACTCGGTACAGAATTTTTTAACAACCAATGTAATGTATTATATACCGAAAATCGACTGGATATTAACGGCAGATCGGTACCATTCGTAAACTTAGAAACCACACAAATACCTCCGCGAACAAGTATAGTAATTCCAATCAACGTGATAAACCCCGAAATCACCGAAAGAATTGTACCACGACTCGACATCGCACCTGGAGTTTTCGCCGGCGACGCTGTAGTCCATCACACCGAAGGCCGTGCCTATTTACGCGTAATAAATATCAGCGACGAATCGGTTAGCGTAGCAACACCCGTAGTCGAATTATTAGATTTTGAAACATACGATGACGCGGCATTAGTAGAAAATTTAAATTTAAACCAAGCGAATAAAATAGATATAACCGAGGTCCCACAAATTCACAAAATTTCAACGGAACGAAAATTAAATAGAAATACTCAAGTTCTCAATCTCTTACGTTTAGATCACCCTACTCCGGAAGAATCAGAAAATGTTTTAATGTCAATCAAACCTAACATAGATCTATTTTTCTTGCCTGGTGATACCTTAGGGAAAACACAAATGATTGTACATAAAATCCCTACGACCGATGATTTACCAATACACGTTAAGCAGTATAGATATCCACCTATCCACAAAGACGAAATAGAAAAGCAGATCACCGAATTATTAAGAAATGATATAATTAAACCTTCAAACTCTCCGTACAATTCGCCCTTGTGGGTAGTCCCAAAGAAACCCGACTCACAAGGAAATAAACGCTGGCGGATGGTGATAGACTACCGCTCATTAAACGAAAAATCTATAGCAGACGCGTAACCGTTACCTAGTATAAACGAAATTCTTGATCAATTGGGGAACGCAAAATACTTCAGTACGTTTGATTTAGCTAACGGTTTCCATCAAATCGGCATGGACCCCGCGGACGCAGCAAAAACGGCATTTTCTACCCCTCGCGGACACTACGAGTTTGCAAGGATGCCATTCGGTTTGAAAAACGCCCCAGCCACCTTTCAAAGACTCATGGACAACGTTCTCACAGGGTTACAAGGCACTGAATTATTCGTATACCTTGACGACATAGTCCTATATTCTACGACACTCAACGAACACGCCATAAAATTTGAAAAAGTATGCACTAGACTTCGAACCGCTAATTTAAGATTCCAGCCAGACAAATGTGAGTTTTTGAGACAAGAAGTATCCTATCTCGGTCATATAATCAGCGAACAAGGAGTAAAACCTGATCCAAAGAAATTGCACGCAGTAGAAAATTTTCCGAGACCTAGGAACCCAAAGAACATTAAACATGTTCTCGGTTTAGCAGGATATTACCAGCGATTCATCGAAAACTTTTCCAAAATTTCAAAACCGCTTACGAACC
>NW_026532837.1:5823-7037 GCF_026283585.1 Hylaeus volcanicus | reverse complement strand
AACAATCATCAATCCAACAATCATCAATCCAACAATCATCAATCATCAATCATCAATCATCAATCATCAATCATCAATCCATCAATCCATCAATCATCACTCCTTCCCAATTCCAACAAAGCAACCAATATTCCCAGACTATCGTACCTGCATTCACATATCGATACTCCTTACCAACCATACAAGCGGACGATTCAAAATTTTACCCATGGAGCGACAAAATTCATTATCAAATCTCCCTCCTAATTCACCAACTTCTCACTACCAATATTCCTAGAATATCAAACGTTCCTACGTTCGCATCGACGATCTTAATCAGCCGTATAGTGAATTCAAACAAGAGTGACCTCTTTCGGTAAAGGGTAGATACACATAGATTTCCTTTCACTTCAACCTTCGTTTCGTCGGCTATCTCCAAATTATGGCAAAATGCTTTAATACCCGATTCCTATCGTGGTTTCGAATGTCGATGCAGTCTCCCAGGCCAGGTATAGTCCACGTGCTCCTAAATGGTACGACGCGACGTCTACGAGTCACAGTAACCTCTCCCTAAAAGTGGCGTCGTCCAGGGAAAGAGATTCTGCATAATTTTCCAAGCAACTCTCGGACAAACCCATCCATAAAGACCGTGACTTACGACCGTTCGGTTGATGCACTGTCTGCCACGGACATTTTTCCTGGGCTACACCTGACCCATGGACCATTACGATCTCCCCTGAAACAGTTAGGTATCCCCTATGGTCCTTTTGTTGGGAAATGTACCTGTCCGCTCGAGAGATGGACACTTTCTGTCCCTCGAGGTACGAGAATAAGAGAACATTCTGAACTGCAAGACGATCGACGATTGACAAAACGAACTTTTGGTTTATTTTTACGGTGGAGTCATTCCAAACATACATTAACGGCTGTCTCGATTGAATGTTCAATTACATGTATTTACTGAATATGTTGTAAAATTGATAATTTTCAAAATTTTTTAGGATAGTTTCACACAAGTTTAATTATCACTAAAGACTACAACGTATTCAAGTTTTGTCGAAATCCGTGATGTTACTTCAAAGGGATATAGAGAAACGAAGAAAATTGAGGAACACCGAGGAAAACGGAAATTGTTGAAATGATTTGAAATTTGGCGCTGTTGTTACTTATAATAATAGGAAGGAGCCCTAATTATTTCAAATTTCTATCTGAATTACTTCCTTATATGTTAGCTC
>NW_026532837.1:5603-5813 GCF_026283585.1 Hylaeus volcanicus | reverse complement strand
AATTACTTCCTTATATGTTAGCTCAGTAAATATAAAGCTATTTGTGACAAAGCTTCATGTGTATTTTTCAAGAGGTTATTCTTGTCTGTCTAACTCTGGTAAAAATTCTTGAAATGATTTGAAATTTGGCGCTGTTGTTACTTATAATAGTAGGAAGGAGTCGTAATTATTTCAAATTTCTATCTCAATTACTTCCTTATATGTTAGCTC
>NW_026532837.1:3101-5593 GCF_026283585.1 Hylaeus volcanicus | reverse complement strand
TGTTAGCTCAGTAAATATAAAGCTATTTGTGATAGAGCTTCATGTGTCTTTTTCAAGTGGTTATTCTTGTCTTTCTAACTCTGGTAAAAATTGTTGGAATGATTTGAAATTTGGCGCTGTTGTTACTTATAATAGTAGGAAGGAGCCCTAATTATTTCAAATTTCTATCTCAATTACTTCCTTGTATAATATAAATCCAAAAAACGTGAAACTACTTTCTCTACTCAAAACTTCTTTTTCTTGATATTCATTTGAACGTTTCGAATATAAAGTAGTACTGAAAGAAGAATTTTGTCTCGCTGAATCTTTGGATTACCCGAAGCATAATGTTTGTTTATGTGACCGTGACGAAAAATAATAAATAAGTTCAAATAGCCTCGGCGTTTTTCCCCGAAAGCTCAATTACCCGAAATGGCCGATTCGAGAGCAAGAGTACCACGCTCGGGTAGGAACCACGACCAGTCAGGACGGAAGATTGATCCAATAAGACTTTCACACGATCTGACAAGGGTTGTCGGAGTCAAAGCTGACCAATTAATGACCCGGACTCCCTTAATCCAGCCATTTGGTTCGCGAACGACTTTTCATCCCCTTCCTTCGTTTGGCATAATTCGATCCACTCCCCTGGCTTTAGTCGGTCGAACGGCCATGGGGAGGGTGTTACTACGACCCCTCGAGAGCGTTTTAACCCAGGAACGAAACATCCTCGTTCACCGTATTAAAGGCATCAGCCACTTATCTGGCACGCGCATCGGATTGCGTTCCTTATCGCGACGTTGCACTACTTTCACTAGGATTCGCCCTCGACTGTGGCTATACTAGAAACGATCGCGAGCAGAGCAGGAAACGGTGCAGAAAAAGGAAATAAAGTCGAACGAAATGACGAATCGGCTTTTAATTTCGTCGAGGTACGAGCGGGGTCAGTCGTGCTCGTCGTTTGGCTTTCAGTGAGTCTGATTCCTTGAGATTCGGAAGGATTTAAGTTTCCTTTGTGTGGAAAAACTGGGGGAAAGTGTGGAAAAGTGGACGAGCTCCGTGGAAAACTGGAGAAAAGTGCAGGATGCTCTTTAAGATGAAGGAAAAACTGAGGAAACGTGAAGAAAATTGGAGAAAAATGTTCGAAGCAAAGGGAAAACTGAGGAAAATTTGAGAAAATTGATAAAAACTGTCGAAAGTAAAAGGAAAACTGACGAGAACTAAAGAAAACTCTTCAAAGTAAAAGGAAAACTGAAGAAAATTGAGGAAAAGTGGACAAACTGTAAAGAAAATGGAAGAAAACTGTAGGAGACTCTTTAAAATGAAGGAAAAACTGTGGATACGCGAAGAAAATTAAAGAAAACTCGTAAAGATAAAAGGAAAACTGAAGAGTACTGAAGAAAACTCTTCTAAGTAAAGGGAAACCAGTGGAAAACTTAATAAAACTCCTGGAATTAAAATGAAAATTGAAGAGAACTAAAGAAAACTCTTCAAAGTAAAAGGAAAACTGAAGAAAATTGAAGTAAACTCTTGAAATTAAAAGGAAAACTGAAGAAAACTTCTAATAGTAAAAGGAAAACTGAAGAGAACTAAAGAAAACTCTTCAAAGTATAGGGAAAAGCGAAGAAAACTGATGAAAACTCTATACAACTGAAACAATCTTTAGCAAATGAAAAGAAAACTAAAGGGAACTAAATATATATGAATAGATCTAATGAAAGGTGTGCAGTGGCGTCTATATCGTTCAAAATTAACGACTAATTATTTAAACAATGCAACGCAGACGTCTGCAATGAATTAAGAGTCTCACTTGATCATTCCTGAAAGGTGTTCCCGAGTGAGCCACACTTTCCTGAAAAGCACACAGTCTTTTCTTTGCCGGGTCACGCTCCCTGGATGATATATGAACAGTCAGGGGGCCAAGGAATCGAGATGAATCCGTAACTTCAGCGCCATAATCCGTAACAAGCCTTTTATAAAAGTATAGTTACACCATCATGCATTATATCGCGGTCATTGTGTTCCTACAGGCCCATCCATGTGTCAACGTCTTATTCTTATTCTTTGGGGGGGCCTATAGAGGAGCCTGGGAAAAGGTTTGAGGGAGTGCATTATACTCCCAACTCCATTATATACAGGGAGTCCATTAAATTGTTGATAAATACAGTCTGGAAACTTTCAGGAAAAAAATAATTGTACGAGTAATTTAGGGTCGCACTCAATTTCAATTTTTTCTGTTGGGAGAGGTTATCTCAGGTTTCTTCAGTTTTTCTCAGTTTTCTTCAGATTTCCTTTTACTTTCAAGAATTTTCCTGTTTTCCTTTTACTTTCAAGAATTTTCCTCAGTTTTCCTTTTACTTTCAAGAGTTTTCCTTAGTTTTCCTTTTACTTTCAAGAGTTTTCTTCAATTTTCCTCTTACTTTACAGAGTTTCTTTAGTTTTCCTTTTACTTTCAAGAGTTTTCTTCAATTTTCCTTTTACTTTCAAGAATTTTCCTCAGTTTTCCTTTTACTTTC
>NW_026532837.1:388-3091 GCF_026283585.1 Hylaeus volcanicus | reverse complement strand
TTCCTTTTACTTTCAAGAATTTTCCTCAGTTTTCCTTTTACTTTCAAAAGTTTTCTTCAATTTTCCTTTTTCTTTCAAGAAGTTTTTTCAGTCTTTCTTTTACTTTCAAGAATTTTCCTGTTATCCTTTTACTTTCAAGAATTTTCCTCAGTTTTCCTTTTACTTTCAAGAATTTTCCTCAGTTTTCCTTTTCCTTTCAAGAACTTTCCTCAGTTTTCCTTTAACTTTCAAGAGTTTCCTTCAATTTTCCTTTTCCTTTCAAGAAGTTTTCTTCAATTTTCCCTTTATTTCCAAGAGTTTTCTTCAATTTTCTTTTTAGTTTAAGAGTTTTCTTATATAATAAATTTTCTGAATTTTTTGGATAATTTTTTAGAATACATAATATGTGAGTTCTTAGTGTAATGAAATGGAATAATGAATTTTCTGAATTTTTTGGACAATTTTGGAGAAGACAGAATATGTGAGTACTTTGAGTAATGAAACGAGATAATAAATTTTAATGGAAAATCGATAATTTTAATGTTCTCTTCAATCTTTCCTTTATTTTCAAGAGTTTTCTTTAATTTTTCATTTACTTTGCAGAGTTTTCTTTAGCTTCCCTTTTCCTTTCAAGAATTTTCTTCTGTTTTTTTTTTACTTTCAAGAATTTTCCTCAGTTTTCCTTTTACTTTCAAGAATTTTCCTCAGTTTCCCTTTTACTTTCAAGAGTTTTATTCAATTTTCCTTACCCTTTCAAGAAGTTTTTTCAGTCTTTCTTTTACTTTCAAGAATTTTCCTGTTTTCCTTTTACTTTCAAGAGTTTTCCTCAGTTTTCCTTTTACTTTCAAGAATTTTCCTCAGTTTTCCTTTTACTTTCAAGAGTTTTCTTCAATTTTCCTTTTCCTTTCAACAAGTTTTTCCAGTCTTTCTTTTACTTTCAAGAGTTTTCTTCAATTTTCCTTTTATTTTCAAGCGTTTTTAAACAAGTAACAATACCACCAAATTTCAAATCATTTCAACAATTTCTACCGAAGTTATAAACAAAAGAATACTTGAATAAATTCCGCGAAGCGTTACCACAAATGTTAGCCAAACCAATGAGACTAAAATGATAATAAAAATTCCGGATGGTCTCTGTTAATATTACAGGAAGTATCGATAGTTAGATAGACCATTCAGATAAATTTAGGACGCGGTAGAAGCGTCCCTAGGGACCGGGTAGTGGTTGGGAGGAGGAAGAGAAGGTTCAGGGCGCGTAATGCGCTTCAAGATTTGAGTGCGCATCAATCAGCTGGAGATTGCAAGGTATCGTAACTGCATTAGGTAAATTATACGTTGTAACCGTACCGCCACGCCGATGAAGAGACTCATTATCGTTCGGTAATGATTCGACGACGTGTTATATAATTTATGAAACACGCAATGCCAATTACCTTGATACACAATGCTAATTTACATATAAAAACGACCATCTTCGAGCGTTTTAACTCGTTACATTTAGGATACCGGACCGTGCTCTCAGGGTTCACGTTGTTGCTTGAACTTTCAGAACACCAGCTTCGAAAGTATGAAATTTACATTAAAATATGTAATTTAGATTTGAAACATACCGTTTCGTATTCAATTTCTGAATATTTCTTTAAAGTTGCGAATGATATTCTGTAATTCGCAATTTTACGGTAAAATTCTTTGTTCTATTTGAATATTTTTAGTTTCTTATTGAAACTTTGGTTCTCTTCAGTTGTCTTCGGTATTCACAATTTTCTTCGATTGTCTTTCATTTTCCACGGGTTTCTTCAGTTCACTTCAGTTTCTCATGGTTCAGACGAGATATTTTAATAGGTCTCTTCAGCTTTCTGTAATTTTCCACAGTTTCCACGATTTTCTGCAATTGTCCTCAATTTTCCACAGTTTTCCACAATTTTCGATAATTTTCTTCAGATTCCTTCAGTTTTTTTATGCTTCAGACGAGATACTTTAATAGGTCCCTTCAGTTTTCTTTAGTTTACTTCAGTTTCCCACAGTTTTCCACAATTTTCTTAAATTGCCTTCAATTTTCCACAATTCACTTAATCTCCTGTCAGCTTTTTATGGATCAAACGAGATATTTTGCTAGGTCTTTTCTATTTTCTTTAGTTTTCTTCAGTTTTCCCAAATGTTTATCAGTGTCTTGCGATTTAAACGAGTTACTTTAATAATTCTATTCAATTTTCATTATTTTTCTTCAATTTTCTTTATAATTCATCAATTTTCTTTACATTTCTTCAGCTTTCCTTAGTTTCCCTTTGCTTTGAAGTGTTTTCTTCAGTTTCTGATGATCCAAACGAATTATTTTAACGGTTTTCTTCAATTTTATTCAATTTTATTCACTTTTCTTCAGTTTTCTTCAGTTTCTTATAGGTCATTTCAGTTATTTGAATTGTACTCCACAGTTTTCTTCAAGGTTCTCCAGTTTTCATTGATTTTCCACAGTCTTCCACACTTTTTCTCAAATTTTCTCCAGTTTTCTTTGATTTTCCACACTTTTTCTCAAATTTTCTCCAGTTTTCTTTGATTTTCCACACTTTTTCTCAAATTTTCTCCAGTTTTCTTTGATTTTCCACACTTTTTCTCAAATTTTCTCCAGTTTTCTTTGATTTTCCACACTTTTTCTCAAATTTTCTCCAGTTTTCTTTGATTTTCCACACTTTTTCTCAAATTTTCTCCAGTTTTCTTTGATTTTCC
>NW_026532837.1:0-288 GCF_026283585.1 Hylaeus volcanicus | reverse complement strand
TTCCACACTTTTCTCAAATTTTCTCCAGTTTTCTTTGATTTTCCACAGTCTTCCACACTTTTCTCAAATTTTCTCCAGTTTTCTTTGATTTTCCACACTTTTCCACACTTTTTCTCAAATTTTCTCAAGTTTTCTTTGATTTTCCACACTTTTCCACACTTTTTCTCAAATTTTCTCAAGTTTTCTTTAATGGTCCACACTTTTCCACACTTTTTCTCAAATTTTCTCCAGTTTTCTTTGATTTTCCACACTTTTTCTCAAATTTTCTCCAGTTTTCTTTGATTTTCC
>NW_026532836.1:3634-9459 GCF_026283585.1 Hylaeus volcanicus | reverse complement strand
ATATACATTTATTGAATTACATAGGTACCATTTCGTTCCACAACCTTACGAAATACCGTCCTTTTCTACTGTAATTTACGTCGACTATCACGTGCCACGGCTGATTTCGATATTCATATCCGACAATCAGAGTAAAACCGATTGTGCTCGTTGTTTGCTTGAATGCTCACATTGTGATGACCTACAGGCTACAGGCACCGGCCACGCTCTCTGTTTTCTGTCCCAGTACACGCAATAAAAACATTATTACCAGTGAAAACTTGACAAAGAGAGATTTCGTAGTAGGCGTTTATAGGCGTCGGCATTGAGCAGCATCGGCCACTAAAGTTGCACGCGTTACCTATACTGTTCCTAAAGGAACGACATTTTTACTCTGGATCGTCCAAAAGAGCTAAGAAAATTGCTATTTATTATAACTTGTACTTGGTTTATCGTGACAATATCGAGGAAACCGTAACATCATTCGTACCAATCGAAACGATAAATAATTTGAGTTGCTTTATTTCGAATTTTTCGAGATTCTTGTCTCCGCATAATAATTGCGATGTATTTAGTATTCCTGTAGATACGTCGACACTTTATTCCATCTTACTCGAGTTTCGTGTTGCCGACTAAAGCGATAAACTTTGTTCGTTCCGGTGTCCTGGGATTAAAATGACTGCTTTGCATGAGAAACGTTTTAACGGAAACAAAAGATCTCCGAACTCGGAATTTCTCTGGTAAAAAATTTAATTAATTGTATTCGTCAACTCTGGCACGTCTGTTCTTTTCAGCAGGGATAAAGGTAACGAATTAAGTAAAGGCATTCACTGCCATGCCAAGTACTCTAATCAACGGACGATTAATTACACGTTGAAACTACATGTTATAATAGTTCATAGGTGTAGTTACCGTTTAATGGGATTCTTTTAAAAAATCGACAAATTGTAAATATCACTACGAAAGAAGTTGAATTTTACTGGCTCATCTATACGAGTCTCGTATTTTACAAATAGCTAATTACAAAGTTTTGCGCAAGTCGAAAGTTTTACACATTAAATGGAATTTGTAGACTACGTGCTGTGTCAGAATCGAAAAGTTACGTAATTACGAGTAACGTTCTTGTACACGCATACATAGATACACAAGCCTTGAGTAGACTAGAAATGAAATCTTGTTAACTGCTGGTATACCTTCGAAGATATACCGGCCAGAGACCTTACATACTAGACGTTTATATTTCTTGACGCTGCACCTTGAAAGTTTGCTAAACAACAATAAAAAGAGAGTATCAAAGTATCTTAAATAAGACGAGTATCGAAAGATGATGCTTGCTTAGCCCGCATTTATATATAGTCTTTATGAGTTTAGAACCAGCAAAACCTGCAAAACATGCAAAACCAGCTACCGTGATCGGTTCTGCTAAATAATAGTTGAGAGAAGTAAGTCGCTTTGAGTAATAGTGGTACTACTTACGACTTGTAAGCATACCTCCGTTATCGATCATTTCGTTCCGAGGTTCGGTTCAAAACGAACAACACATGCAATAGTTGACGACCTTTACACTTGGTTGGCCACCAATTATTCCCTCTGTCTAACAAACTTTCGTCTCTTACCATTTTTACTTAAATCATCAGTATATAGCTAATGAAATGTTTTAAGTAAAGAATACGTACGATATTGTATTGTAGGTAGATGGGACCGTGTAGAATGAAATCCTAATCGCTTATCTCTTTTTCTACATTTATTGTTCTCTGTAGATTTATACGATAACAAATACTCTCTTTACATTTTTAATAGCTTCTCACTACTGCTTGACAATTGAATCTTTCGTGGATTTCTCACAACTAAGTGGACAATTTATGCAAAATTCTCATTTAACATTAATAAAACGATAATATTTCGGTAGAACTAAATACCAGAAACTTTGAAACGGAAAAATCACGAAGCTTTCGTTTAAAAAAATCTTTTGTTTCTATTCCTTAGCCGTACGAATTCCAAGCCTTTAACTAAAATCTCCGACTACGGAAATTGTTAAGACGCAACGCGTCTGAATGGATGTATTTTCACATTGTTCGTTAAATTATGTATGTATGTATCTAGGCGTTCTCCATCGAACAAAGAACGATATACATATACTCGTATTCTTCCGTAATCAGTCGTAAAGGAAAGTGAGATTGTCCGTGCGGGATGATCTCGATGAGCAAGACTGTGCATCATTGACGTTTCTCGTTTGTAGCCAAAATGGACAAACGCCAAGGTATCTTTAAAACAAAGTGATTTTGTTTGTTACCAGTTTGCAGCAACATTACGTTTCATCTTTGATTCTCGCTGCAGCACGTGTTCTGCTTATATGATACTAGACGCGATCCTCCTCCTCCAGGAGTCTCACTACCTCTGAAAATAACAGATTCCTAGAATGTTTCCAACTATTTTACAATCTCGCGTGGCTAAGCTTTCGTTATGTTTCAATGAAATTTCCAAGTTTATAATGAATTTCGCTTTTGTCCAACGAACGACTGGAGCAAATGGTTCCATGAAGCAGCAAAAGTGCAACAAAACAGAAAGAAATTTCTTTCAATTCAAAATGATACAAATGATTTCCTTGTATAGTTGTAATGAATTGTAATACCGGATCTGGCGACGAGCGAAGCTTTTCCAAGATCGATCGTCGACTCGTTTCCGCTCAGTTCGCTATTGTTTCCAACTTGTATCGCATTCCTTGCAGATGTCATAGCGATATCGCTGTTCCTAAATCCTACTCTGAAATTTAAATACACTGATTCATATGAAAAAAGCCAATCACTAATTTTCACGATCAATCTCAAAAATGTTCTCTATTAGGTAGACGCATAGATTTAATAAGTTTGGTATCGTATGTGACTGATTGATATTTTTTAAATGAAATCGGCTAGTACGGCTTTCGATTCGATATGGCTGGTAAATTCATAAATTCATAAGTTGATAAATCGCAGGATAGATCCGAAAGGCTTGAAAGGGATTGGACAGGATCCAACGGATCGAAAGCGAAGCAAGAAATAATAATAATAATCGGCGTGTTGGTTACCTCCAACACTGATGACAGTCGAATAGGTTAAGAAACGCCTGGCGAAACTTTCTGTTCATGAAACAATACGTGATGGGATTGCAACAACTGGAAACGTAGGCGAGTAGATGCACAAAGCTAATGCCAGTACTCCCGACCACGGAATAAACCCATTCCGGAGCGAAAAGGTACCACGTATTGATCAGATGCAGTGGCGCCCAGCAGATGAAAAACTCTAGCACAATGACAAACAGCATTCTGATCACCTGAAATCCATATGCACCGAGATCATCGACAATTCTCCGTGACCTATTTAACCAAACAAAAATCCTACTATTGTATATCGTCGTACTGACCTTCTTTTTAGCTTCGATACTTTTGCCCACGTAATTGCTACGTATCGCGTGTTGTCTGCTAAACGGACAACCGGAATCCTGCTGTGATTCGTTGATCGTCTCCTTGGTATCACTGGCCGAGCAATTACTACCGTTTGTCCGGATCTGTATTCTCGATTCGTGCGAAAAGTCTGCTGCTTGAAATTTACCACTAAGAACCCTCGAGAACCTCGTTCGCGGGATGCGCACCTTATCAGGAAAAACAAATGTTGTTTTTCAAAATATGCCTACCAGACGACGCCGCGCCGACATCGAAAGGAAACACTTGATCGATTAATGAAATTACTAAAAGACTATCGTTAGAAAATAATTTGTAAATATGAAATGTTTATCGAGTACGTAAACGATTGAAAACGAATATCCGCGTCGCGCACTCTTGCGCTCAGCTGGTAGTTGATTTCACTTTCTCACCGTAGATGCTATTTCCCGAGGATCGCCTTGCAAGTATCCGCGCGAACTGGAAAATCCTTGTTTTAATCTCGAGGATGTATCGCAAGCGTTGAGAACCACCGTTGCACCTGATCCTCCGTCACTCTTGTCGTACGACAAATTACGCACCATTCCACTGGATTCTGTCCTCTCGACTGTAATGCGGATTTGTTGCTTGTTACGGTCAGATTTGTCCAGATCTAGGCTCACTGCTAATCTTTGTTTCGGGTTCGTCTCTGAATTTTCAACGGGAACAAACGTAGGGATATCGTATCGACCGCGTTTGCGTGTAATCGCAGAACACTGTGTTGATAAATGACTAAAAATATTTGAAAAGGCAAACGTTTATAATTTAAGCATGACAAACAAGAAAGTTTGAGAGTTTGTATTTTTGAAACGATTACAACACGAGCCAAATGGTGATTTATACCTTCCTTATTTCACCTGGATTACAAACATATATCGATACCGTAAAAATCCCTGGCATTCAGATAAAATGTTCAATTTCATTTGGAATGGTCCGCGCGTAACTACATGTGCGTAGATACGATAATCCTCGCTTCTATGCGTACCTACGTCTGCGTGTACAAACAATGCACACATGTACGTTATAGGTACATACGGTATGCCACCGAAACGGATCCGTTTGTTTACATAAACTCGAGAAAAGTACTGCTTACGCGTAGCGTCACACGAGGTGATTAAGCGGAGACAAACGGATCGTTGTCAAGATAACGCCAACCGAATCTCGGCACAATTACTTGTGATCGTCGTAGAGAGTGGGATTTTCTTTAAATTGCGACTGAAATATTTGAAAATATTTGACAACACATAAGAGAAAGACTCGAGAAAAGACTTGGATACAATTTTCACCGGCGAATATTACATTTGTCTTTCAATAAAAAAAAAAACATGAAATGAAAAGATACTCATAATCGAAATGTATACACATATGTACGAGTAGAGAAATAAAATGTTTGGGACTACTCGATCGACTAATAATGTATGGTATAAAAACTGTAATTTACAATAGCGAATGAAAATGGATCCTCGCGCACAATAACAATCGCTCTCAGCTGGGGCCATTCGAGTCTATGGGTGGCTCGTGTTGAAGTAAACAATAACACTGGCGAGAATAATGATTCCGTGGTTTACCCTCTGTTCTAGAAGAAGAGCAAACAAGCGAGAATTACTGTGCACGATTATCGCATCCAGAGTTTCCCTCGAAATTTCATGGAGTAAAAGTAAAGGGGGATTGCATTCCTCTATCACCTACATATCTATAGTAACCATGCACGTCGGTGCACGATTACATAAGTAAATAGTATACCTACCGGAGTTTCGATTTAAACCGAATATTGTTATCGTAGTATCGTTTCGAACAAGGCCACATACCGGATTATGTACCAGGTTACCGGGTAGACGACAAGTCGATATGCTATCAACACGATTAGCCACGTTTATTACGGTTCCTCTCATTCCTCTAAAGTCTAAAGGAACAAATGCAAAGAGCAATCGTAAATATTCAGAAAGCACTCGAAACTTACGACGTCGTGGACAGCTCGATGTCTGTCGCATTTCCTGTCGTAATCCACGCCAAAGTTCCGCAGCAATTAGCGAATAAGCCAGGCTCATTACTATTAGCGGAACCAGAAGCAACGTTACGTCCAAGAAGAGATTGTAAGCTCTTTCGGTACCGACGCTCGGCCACCCTTCTCGACATTTGTGCCGTCCTGAAACAAACAAATCAAAATAAATCCAATAAGATCGGCAATAAGCATACGCTCTTGATATCTATAGTACAATATAAAGAAAATTAATGTTAAAAGCAATGATTACAGATTATTTCCTTTACCTACATAATATCGTTTCAAGAAAAATCCATTTAAAGTTTGAGCATCGTGTATCGTAAGAATTGAACGGAAAAATTTGATTTGATTTGATTTGATTTGATTTGATTTGATTTGATTTGATTT